>NW_011889009.1:941159-949087 GCF_000151845.1 Pteropus vampyrus
CCCGTCCCCCCCAGCCCCCCGCGCACGGGAACGGGGACCCCGACTCTTCGGCCTCCGAGGACCTCAGTTCAAGGTCAAAACTGCCCAGCTCAGCCCTGCTCCACTACCTGCCTCGGGCAGGAGGCGTGGATCCGGGCAGGGGCGCAGGGACACAGGGGACCTGAGATTGTCACCTGCCCTTTAGCGCCAGGTGAGTTACCTGACCTAAGGTAATGATTACTAACACTCACCAAATGCTTCCTAGGTTGCCAGGCACAGAACCAAACACTCTACGTATCAACTCTTTCTAATCCTCGGACTCACCTCCTGCCAGGAAGCTTATGTGATTTGTCCAGAGCCACACGGCGGGGAAGGCAGGGTTGTGACCGGGAAGGTCTGCCACCGGAGCCTGCCCTCTTAATCGCTAAGCCATGCTCATGGAGTCGCTTGACTTTGCTGATAAAAATCTCCAAATTTGCAAACTGCTGCATAGTGTGTGGTATTAGTTTTCCTGTTTTATTTTCTCCATAGTAATTTGGTCATAAATTATCTTGCTCATCTGCTTATTTGCTCATTACCTGTATCCCACTCACCCCCATCTGTTAAAATATAAGCTGCCTGAGGGCAGGAAGGCTCATATGTTGACGTGCCACATGTCGTTGGCCATATGCAGAAAGCAATGAGAGGCGCTGGGGAACACCTGTGATTAAGGCCTGACCAGAGGAGACAGAATATTTATGCTCGTATCTGACGCATAGTAGGAGTTCCATAAATATTTGTCGAACAACTTATAGTTAAGGACAGTGTCAGGCAACCGGAAAAAAAATCTTCCACGGATGTCAAGTTCTCTTTCCTTCTACCCCTCCAAGAAAGGCACGAAAGTCAGTATTCACAGGTTTACAAGTGAAAACATACTTAACACCGACACATTTCAAGGTACTTTGCCCTTTACCATGTGCTATGGGAGCTGTCAAGGGCGTATGTGCTTGGATTCCAAGGACAAATCACCTACACTGATTGAGACTGCACACAGGAACCAACTGGTAGGTAAAACATTGAAGAGCCTTTCCCACAAATGTGACAAAGTGACATACTGAGAGACTAGGACAGTGATAAGGGCATTAAAACTAAGTCTCAGAAGATGAAGGGAAAGAGGCGAGAGGCGAGAGCCCTCCTGCCTCTGGAACATACCGGGTTCTTAATGCACAGTCGTGGATTGAAGGAAGAATCCGTGTGTGTGATGTCATCGGAGCGAGCGCTTCGTGGAGGTGACACATGGACAATGGAAAGGCTGCGGGTGACGAGAGGCGAGGTGAGGAGGCCGAAGGGGTGAGCGTCGCGTTGGTGGCAAGTGTTGTGTTTGGGGGTGGTTCGAGGTCAAGCTGACTGTGGCGGGCTTTGATGATGGACATCCCCCTTGAACGCTCGGCAGAGGAGTCTGCGCTTGGTTCGGGAGGCCAGAGGCTCCGTTTTTAGTAGGAGTACTGAGTCCTGGGAGGACTGATCTGGCAGTGGAGTCGAGGACATGCATGGGGAGAGAGTGGAGCGACCGTAGGCATCAGGAAGGTATACATAGGGCTTTTTATCATTCAGCCTAGGGACTCTGGTAGCACCATTTCGATGAAACCTAAAGTCTCTTCTCTAGCATCTTGGCTGGGGAGCAGATTCCCAAGGAATAGCTTGGAAATGTTCATTTCGTGGCTCCCTTTCAAGTAGCGTTATTGTAGCTGGTTTTTCCAAGGACTGGTACAGCACAGATCGTAGCTGAGACCACTGTGTGGCCATATGTTAACTAAATCAAAAGGAACGCCGTTTGCAAAGCTCTCAGCTGGGGAGTTCCGTACCTGAATTATTACCTTCCCATAAGAGCACCGGTGGCACCCGGCCTGTCCCCAGGTGCCTGAGGACTCTGCCTTCCTCGCCTCCTGCCCGCTCTTCCTGGCACGGGCGGAGCCTCTCCATCCCCCAGGCATTCCCGTGGGGAAGCGCGGTGTGCCCTGCCCGGGTGTCCTGCAGCTCTGCAGTGCTGGGTCACATCGACTTGCTCTTAGAATGAACCGTGACAAAAAAGCAGCATTTTATCTCAGTGTTTATGTACCGAGCAGATTTTTTTCCTTCCCCCAATTTGGTTTTTTTTTTTGCTAGAGTTCGGGAACTCTAGCGGTTTATTGAATGACAGCCTGGGGAGGCAGGCTGTGTGCTTAGAGATTGCTGTGGACACGGTGACGTCCGAGCCCCCAGTGCGACTGCGTGTGGGAGGCGGGGCCTCTGAGGGTAACGAAGTCCTATGAGCGGGGCCCTGGTCGGACAGGATTAGTGACCTCAGAAGACCAGACACCAGCGGGCATAGCACGGGGGCCCGGCCGCATCCGGTCTCGGAGAACAGGCGGCAATCTGCGGGCTGGGCAGAGGGGCCTCACCAGACACCGAAAAGCCATGGCCTTGACCCAGGCCGTCCGGCCTCCAGAACCGCAGAGAGCCGACATGCCTAAGCCGCCCGGTCTGGGGTGCTTTGTCACGGCGGCCCCGGGCGGACTGCTGCGGATGTACCTGGGGAAGACAGTTTACCTGCCACCCAAACGCAGCGCAGAAAACCTACTTGTCAAGTCAGGAGCGTCTCACTGCTTTTCTTAGTGTGCGCAGATACGCCTACAATGATGGTGAAATTCAGTGGAAAACAAATTCACTTAGGATCTCGACGGATGAAGATTTCACAGTTATGCAACTCTAGGGTTTTTTTAGGGAAGGAAAAGTCTTAATTTTTGAACTCACTGCATTAGTCTGGTTTGGCGGCTGTAACAAAATACCAACCTGGGTGGCTTAAGCCACAGAAGTTTGCTTTTTCGCGGTGCTGGAGGCTGGAGGCCCAAAGTCAGTGTCAGGAGGGTTGGCTTCTTTCTGGTGAGACCTCCCTGCCCCCCCCGCAGACTGCACACTTCCTGCCGTCGTCCTGCGGTCCCTCCTCTGCGTGTCACCAACTCCTGCTGTGTCTTCCTTTGCTCACGAGGACACTGATCATAGTGCGTCCAGGTCCCACCCTTACGCCCTCACCTAATTACAGACTTAAAGGTCCTGTCTCCAAATGCAGGCGCTCCAGCGGGGGGAGTGAGAGCTTCCACGTAGGAATTTGAGGGGACACAGTTCTGTCCATGCGCTCACGGACCCAAATTATTCCGTGTCCTTGGTCTCAGAGAAGAGCTGCCTGCAGGGAGTCAGAACTGGTTCTGGAAGCAACACTGCCACCTACACTGGTTTCTGCCCAGCACAGTTCCAAAGAAAGTTTTAAAGAAATATTGCCTACAACCAGTACTAGAATATCTCGGCTTTGTCTGGAAAATTCCTGGTCACCAGTTACTTTCATTTGACTGTGAAAAACTAAGAAAGCTCCTAATTGTATTTTTTACAGTAACATTGCTCACATATATGGTATCTTAAATGCTAAACTTCCTTTTTTTTAGCATTTTATTATTAGTTTCGAGTATACAGTACATTGGTTAGACATTCAAAATTCCATTTTGAAAGATGTTTATGATTAAACCTGTTTTCTACAAGCTGAAATGCATGCTAGCTTATTGGTACAATATGAAACCATGATATTAAAGTGTAAAATTCTTAATAATTTGATAATGTTTGCTAGACAGTAGAATTTCCTTAGACACTCAACTTAAGGGCTTGATGAGCCATGAATATTTGTGCTGCTTGATACACCTATGCTATTGACACCAGTACAATGAAATGCATATATTCAGCCTAATGTCGGTGTCATTTAACTCTCATATTTGTCAAGAAGCTATGTCTGAATTATTGTGATTATCAGCAACAAATCTCAAACTATTTCTGTGCTACAAAATATGTAATCTAAGATTTGTAATGAAAGTCCTAGATATGTGATTTACAAAGGGGTCTTCGGGAAACTTTTCTAAGATTTAAAAAAAATTGTGAACTATAATACATATTTGGAAAAAATGCCTAAAACAATGATGTCTGTACAGTTTAATTATAAAGTTAAGTGCCGTGTACACAGCACCCAGATCCAGAAATAAAACGTCACCCCCGCCCCGAAGCCCCCGTGTGCTGTACCTGATCCCAGTTCCCAAGAGTTCTTCGCTGTTCTGACCTATCATTTCTGTCCTTTATGGTGGGCATTGGGGGCACCGACCTCCCACACCGCTGAAAATATGCACATAATTACAGTAGTTTTTCCTGTTTTTGAGCTTTCTGTGACTAGCACCGTGCTGTATTTTTTTGTCTTGCTTTTTTTTGCGTAAGTTTGCGAGGTCGGTCTGTGCTGTTAGGCATAGCTGTCCTTCATTAGCTGTCATGCTGTACAGTACTTCACTGCATGAAAACCCACGCAGGTGGCATCCGGGCGGTTTTCGGCTGTCACCCATCGTGCACATGGCCACTGCACTGGCAGCTGGCCCTCCGCATTCAACCAACCGTGGATCGCGATTATTTGCAAAATGGGAGGTAGGCTCTGAATCCAGATTTGTCTAACCTCAAAGCCGTGCGCTCTTTTATGAGATTTAAAGTCTACAGTAATCAAGGGTAATATAAAGGCATTTGTATCTGATTCTCGATGTCGTGACACGTTTTTCACCTGCTGGTCCTGAATAAATGATATTGATGTCAAATCTGGCGTTTCGTATCGAGATACGGAAACACAGTATAAGGTCGCTGATTGCATTTTCAGTTGTCACTAACATTTTATTTGTGTCGTAGACCCCAACTCCAAGTGAGTTTTAATATTCATGCTACATTAATCAATGGCCACTGAGGCTAACTGTCTCCAGGCCCAGTGCCTTGGGCTGGTGACTGGCTTGGCGACTTTCCCCAGGGACCACAGGCGGGAGGTGCCTGGTGCCCGTCTGCCTGGCCTCTGCCTCGCCGTCCAGAGCAGTGATACAGACCTCACGACCTCTAAAGCCTCTCACGCTCCGAAACAGCTCTTTACAAACTCACCGAAACAGTTTGTTCCAATACAGAGTATTTATTGCGACGACATACTGACATGCTGCGACACGCAGAGCTAATCACTGGATACACATGCCATTCTCAGCGAACTGCACAGAAAAAAATGACATGAACGACAGAACTTTTCAGATAAGGTTTTATATTTTATAGCCATTACACGTTCATCTGCATATAAGAAAGTTATTAGTGCTGACATATGAACTGTTTTCTCGATCTTAGGTTGAAGTCTTAAAGCGACGTTCTGGTGAGATAAAGCGACGTTCTGGTGAGATGAAGCCCACAGAAATTTGCACTGAAGTCTGCACGTAACTTAGAGACGCCCAGCAGCTTTCGAGAACAGCGGTGAGCGTGTGTCCGCGTCCCAGGTGCCACCTGCAGCGTCCCCCTTCGAGGAACCAGATGCTCTCCGGCACCACATGATAAGGGTCAGTGTTCAAATGACAATTTCTAGGGCACATTAATTCTTGGTAGAATATAAGCATTTTTAGTTCATATGAGCGAGTACTAAATCTTTACATGAAATGTCAACCAGCAAGAATTTAGGCTTTCCAAAGAATATGGCTCCCTCATGCCTGAAAAGAAACTGTCGCGTCTTTCCTGACGATGATCTAAGCACAGTGGTCATGGGCACGCCCGCTCGCTGAGCACAGTCTGTGCCGGCCGCTCAGCTGAGCACTTCACAGTCCCGTTTCATGTTTACAGTAAATCAGCCAAACAGCAGTGTTATCGCAACTTAGACACGAGGAGGCCGAGGCTGACGGAGAAGCCATGAGCCAGGGCCCACCAGCTCGCGAGCGGTGGAGCCAGGAGCGTCAGGCGAGCCTGGCCGACTGCGATTCCGAAGGCCCAGCACCCAGTCTCTGTCGCGGGCTGTTGCTGAGACCTTGGCCCGCTGTGGCGAAGGTGAGGGGTTCACGACTCTGTCTGGGGTACACTCACAGTCGTGTAATTTGCAGGGTCAGAATGAGAAGCAAGGCCAATTCAAGTGGAACGTAAAAAACCCTGCTCATTTAAATATTTTTATTTACACGTGCCTTTTCCCGTCACGGTTACTCTATCATAAATACACAGACACCGCGGACGTGCAGCACATTCGACAGAGGGACAGAAGCGTGCAGCGCCAGTGAATAAAGAACCCAGATGACTGTACACAAAGCACTTAAAAAAAAGACCTGTGACACATTCAGACCATATTTATTTGAATACTTTCCAATAATTACCAAGAGATGCATCATTTATAAATAATATTCAAAATCTCCTATTTTCTTCTATAAGCCAAATTCAGTATTTCAGTTGCTCAAGTGACTAGCGGCTCCACGTGTAACAGAGACAAGTCACATAGCGTCGAAATGAAACCGATGGGCTTCTTGTCGTTTCTCTCTGTCGTCTGCTTTCTGAAAAAGAATTGCAGACCCGTTTGCAAATGATAAAATCTCAAGAAAAGGCCCATTTCTGAAATATCAAGTGGTTAATTTAAAAATGCCCTCAACAATTGATAAAAGGTGTGATTTTATGGAATAATCTTATGAAATATGAATTTAAAACCAACAAGAAGCGTTCGTTAAAGGCTTAGTTTGTGATTAGTATTTATTTGCGAGTAAGATTCTGCAAGGCGGCATCAGTAATGCCGATGGCAACAGACGCGTCTAGATTACTCACGTGAATGTACATTAATTATTTTGGGGTTAACCTACAGATTTGGCAGATAGTTATTTTGACCCTCTGGTCCCAGCAAAGTACTGTGCTTGGGGGAATAAAAAGACCCCGAGTTTTTATCTTGTTCTCAAGGAGTTTAAAGCCTAGAAAGAAAAAGCCAAAACACTGAGTAACTTATTTCAGGGTAAAAAGTGAAAAATGTTACCAGCATTCTGAGGGGTCACTTCTAGTGGAGGCGAGGATAGGGAAGTTCTGGAAGGATGGTATTTGGGGACACGGGGTAGCGGGCGGGGGAGGGCAGCACGGTGGGCAGTCTGGTGGGAACAGGGACCCTGGGGAGCACCTGGGGAGCGGCAGGTGGGCCAGGTGAGCACTGGCGTCCCAGGGAGTGCTGTTGTTTAGGAGGGGACAGTTACCGGAGGTTTTTGAGCAGAGGGGTGGCAGGGTGAAGGCTCAACCTCCTGTGGAGGAACCCGGGAAGGGGCCGGGGACAGCAGGCGGGCTGATCAGCTGAGCTGGAGCCAGGTGGGGGAGGGGAACGGGCTGCAGACTGTTCTGGAGGCGGCGCTGGGCGGGCCACTGGCTGAATCTTGCCCGTGAGTGTGAAGAGCACGTGAGTGTGAAGAGACACTAAGCTTCAGAGGCCGTTTTAAAGTGCCCGTGTGTGGTCTGGAAACGGGGGAGGGACCCTCGTAGAGATGCGGGCTGGGGCATGTGACCTAGGTGACATGGGCCTGCGGCAGGTGCGGTGAGGGGCCGTGGGAGGGGGACGAGATCGTGGGCAGGATCCCTGCACACGGGGGGCCCCCAGATCCGGAGGTGAAACTTCAGTTTTTAGCCGCTGCGTCAGGGCTGTGGTGAGTTCCCACTGTGTCTGCTCTTCAGAGCTCCTGAGAAATCAAGCGAAGTAAACTCGCCATCACAGGTCTAGAGCTACGTAATAGTTCAGACTCGGAGCTGACGCTTCTGGATACGAACACGTCCTCATCCGAGATCTTACCTCTTAGGCTGCAGTCTTAACATGAACTGAATGTGAAACTATCATTTTTTTATAGGAAAGGAGCGATATTTTTGGAGAGACAAACCTATGAACATTTATCAGAACAATTAACGCGTTCTCTTTTTTATAAGTTAAAATAGCTAAGTTAAAACTGCTGGTAATTTTAGTTAAAAAAAGATTAGGATGGGCGTGACCATACGAGGAGTAAGTGCGAAAAAGGGCAATGCTTCTGGGACAGGAAAGCGCGCTTCCTGGGGACCATCGCAGGGGCCCGACAGCTTCCTGGGGACCATCGCAGGGGCCCGACAGCTTCCTGGGG
>NW_011889009.1:950132-951891 GCF_000151845.1 Pteropus vampyrus
GCTTCCTGGGGACCATCGCAGGGGCCCGACAGCTTCCTGGGGACCATCGCAGGGGCCCGACAGCTTCCTGGGGCCCATCGCAGGGGCCCGACAGCTGCGTACTATATATTCATGTGCCAGCAGACATTAGCGTTTCGATTTCTATCTTAACTACTGATTTATTTATATGATAGCCTCTTTTTCCCTCCTCGTAAACATTTTTGTTTATAATTATTATTTAGGGTGTTATACTAAGGAACAGAAGTCAGCTTAGTGTAGCGCTAAGGACACCTGACGGGTGGAAAAGATGTCTCCCACTTCAGCTGTCGCTTCCCCGAAACCCTGAGAAACGCTTAGGCCTCCCCACGCTCTAGTTCCCTTTGCAAAGGGACAGCTGTCATTCCTGGAAAAAAGTGTCCACGGCTCTATCAGCAGACGACGAACACAGACTCATTAAAAGATGATTATTTTTCAGGCCATTATGAAAGTGTTTCTAATTAAGTTTTTCTATATACCCGGTGATTTTGGGTGATGACTATATAACTTGTATGGCATCCAAGTTTTAAAACAGTTTTTATCCAGATTGGGATGAACTGCTATGAAACATAGAATTTAAAGGGATAAAAGAAATTGTTATCGATAAGATGACATTATGGACAGAACTTGAAAAATCAGAAAATCTTAGTCATGTCAAAAAAGTTTAAAAATACACTGTTTTTAAAGAGCAGGATAGTACTACTATAAATAAGCCAAAGGTAATGTTTCATTACAACGTACAAACCTTTTCCTGCCAGTGTAAAACGCCGATTATTGCCAGGATGAAAACACAGACGCCGACGAGAGCCACGGCAGTGAGCAGGACAATGTTGCTTGGTGTGAGGTACAGTTTGGCACTCCAGCTGTAGATGAAAACGGAAGAATTAGAATCTCACAGTTGTAACTGAGACCGAAAAGCAAAGCAGCTGACTAATGAATGAATCCATTCATTCATTCAGAGTCATTCACCTGTCCGTCCATTCATTAGGATCCTTCAGAGTTCAGCTTTTACTCAGTGAACTGAAATGGAATTTTCGATGCGACGCGATGTTCTTCTCTGAGCCCCTGAGAACTGTCCTTAGGTGAACATATCACGGGCACCCTGGACGATCTTAGCCATTGTTTCTACATCTTGATTGACTTGCTTAATTGGAACCTTGACCTCTAAGGCTAGGTAGCCACGTGACTTTGGTAGGATTTCTATCTCATCTTTTGCTTTGGCCCCTGTCCACCTATGTCCTATGACTGACTAAAACACAACCATATGTCCAAGTGGGTGTAGATAGGTGGTTTGTGCAAAACTTGTACCATTTCTGTGCCACGTTGGAGGGTCTACATTACTACGGTGACGCTGAGACTTCTTACAGAGCAGGGCTAGTCTGTCAGTGTTAATGGCGATACACAGACTTCAGCATAAATAGAACTGGCTCTTTCTTCTATGATAGTCCACGTGCCACAGCACTCAGCACTTGTAAACCCTGAAGAGCCTACAACTGAGTTTACATCAGCAGCAGTGTAGGCGGTTATACGAATAACTTTTTGTTCTCCCTGAAAATATATAATGGATATATTTTCATTTTAAAAGTTTAATAAAAGAGCATTCTGATGAACAGCATTCTGATTTATTTTGGGATAATTAAAATTTATTGATCCCTAAGTAGTCTTTACTCAATAAATCTCAAAACACACCTCAAACTAAAATCAATTTGGTTGTTATTATGTACATAAATTCGAAAAGAACATT
>NW_011889009.1:951941-974117 GCF_000151845.1 Pteropus vampyrus
TTGTACCATTTCTGTGCCACGTTGGAGGGTCTACATTACTACGGTGACGCTGAGACTTCTTACAGAGCAGGGCTAGTCTGTCAGTGTTAATGGCGATACACAGACTTCAGCATAAATAGAACTGGCTCTTTCTTCTATGATAGTCCACGTGCCACAGCACTCAGCACTTGTAAACCCTGAAGAGCCTACAACTGAGTTTACATCAGCAGCAGTGTAGGCGGTTATACGAATAACTTTTTGTTCTCCCTGAAAATATATAATGGATATATTTTCATTTTAAAAGTTTAATAAAAGAGCATTCTGATGAACAGCATTCTGATTTATTTTGGGATAATTAAAATTTATTGATCCCTAAGTAGTCTTTACTCAATAAATCTCAAAACACACCTCAAACTAAAATCAATTTGGTTGTTATTATGTACATAAATTCGAAAAGAACATTTCTTCAGAAAGAGCGAGAGAAACGTGAAAAATGTGGAGATTATGGAAGAATGCTATCACGGAATTTTCCAGAAATTCAAGAGTGAGACAACAAATACTGTTAATTAGTTGAGGTTAGCTCTTCTCAGTATCTTATACTTAAAAAACAGTTCTTTTGTGAGATTTTTTTGGGTTGTTCGACTTTTTAAACGGGTTAAAAAATACCCATGAGCATAGGAATTTTGGTAAGAAAAAAATTAGACGAAAGGCAAATCCTCAATTTCTTACTTAGAAGTCATTCTTACCAGTTTCTTGCATATCCTTCCGGAGGTAATCTATACATATATAAACGTGCACAGATACCATCTTTTAAAAATTATTTTACATACTGTACATGCATTTTCCTTTTATTATCTTTTGATATTGTACCATAGAGATGTATCATAATTTATAGTTTTCTACTCACGGTGCAGATTTTCTGGTTTGGTTATGAATTTCCTGTAGAGAAAGCTTAACAGTCCTGCCTCATTTAAGAAAATGTGAATTCAGACTATTTCTATACATGTTATCTTATTTCAAGGACAATGCTACAATAAAGTTGTTTTCTTAAGTAGTTTGGTTTTCAAGCCCCTCAATCCACCACAAAATACATCCAGTGGTGTCTGAGGGAAAAAAGCAAACTGATTGGCACTTGGCAATTTTTGTGGTATAAATACGCCCATCCTAGCTGATTTCAATGTGACCTCAGTGATGCAGTCAGCTATGAGGTGGCATGACGGTTCTAGCAAACCGCCGAATATATCACACCTAAAAATTTAATAATGAACAATACAGCCTGTATTTTGAGGAGAACCGTGACGAGCAGGACCCCAGTGGTTACACATTCGTAGACACATTACATTGCTTCTCTTTGGTTATTTTTCGTATTGCTATCAGACTAGCCTTAAGAACGTGTTGGACATATTTTTTCCCAAGGAAATTTAACGTTACTGAATACCTTCATCACCTACTTTTTTAAAAAGATGGAATCAATTTGGTAATTTAAAGAAAAATAAACAGAGATAAACTAAGGATTTAGAGAAAACGCTATATTATGAAAGGGACATATTCTGCTAATAAGGATAAAAATACCTTCAGTTCGCTGGAAACTTCATGCCGGGCACCGAGTGGAGCGTAGTTCGCCCCCACCCCTATCAGGCAGACTGTCCCCCAGTCTACAGATGCAGACAAAGGACCGGTCCCCAGTCTCGGTGAGTCCGAGCTGCTAACCTAGGCCTGCCTGTCTCCAACCCCTGTGAGACACATGCCACCGGTCCAAGCTTTTGTCAAAAAGATCCATGCTCACTAAAAAATTCAGCGTCCTGAAATTTTAGAATTTCTAGCTAGTAAACTGAAGATCGGTTTAAGCAGAATATGTTTAACCCCCTAATTAGCCAACCTGCTGTCTTTCTAATCAGGTCTAATTTGTTCTTCATGGAAAGTGTCAGGAAACTTGTTTAGTCATTTAAGCTGCCGTAAGGAAATGAAGTGACGGCACTCACGGGAACGCAGCAGGACCAGAGGGAGTTTTAAACAGATGTAACTGTCTGTGATTCAGAGCTGACACTGTTTTTACCAAGTTCAGTTCAATCAAGGCCATTACCTCCGCGGAACGTCGTGAGGGTAGGGAATGACAATGAGCTGAGAATTGGGAATGATTGCGGTCCACTCCTGCTTCCGTGTAGACTGCAAGAAGCATGAAGAACATTTACCATCCAGCACACTTTAAAACCACGGTTCTTCTAAATAAATAAATGAACAAACAAACAAACAAACAAACAAGCAAACAGAAATCCCGGGAATGGATTAAGCTCCATTTACATATGTTAAGCTCCAAATAGGGCCCCTGTGCCCTGTCGGCAAAAGTTTTTTGATCTTAAAGGGTAAGATTATATTTCTGTCTCACGGACTCATATTTATTGTCTACTCTTCTATAGTCGTCACTGTTCAAAGTGCTATGTACGAGTGCTGCTTGGACCTAAAATTAAAGGCGAGGTGGAGTCTGATGATAAGCAAAATAAAGAAAATACACGGTATGGTAGACGGTGAGAATGATCAGGAGAAAGAGCAGGACGGAGGGACCGGAAGTCGCGAGGTCTATGGGACAGGTGGCAGAAAACGGTATCTTCAAATGAAGTGCTCTATGTAGGACAAGCTTAGACAGGTCACTACGATCAGGTTTGAATTCTTAAAAGGGAATAACAAATGACTGAATTCAAATATCTGAAGAGTCAACATTAAAATACAGATTAATTGTAAACAAAATACATTTTTACTCACCTTCTCTCCAGATGGGCGGGGAATGCCAACGTAAAGATGGTCAAGAAAGTTGGCACTTCGACCCAAGCCAAGTACGTTGTAGGGTAGCTGGAGGGCTAAATGTGCCGACTGGCTGAGCTGTCCAGCTAAGTTCATTAAGAAAGAAAAGATATCTTTGGAAACGGCTCTCGTCAAATATTAAAATGATAAAATGTTAAAAATTTAGGTGCTAGAACTTATTCTTTGAGAATAAAAATTTCGAATGTCTGGATTATTAATATTAATGACACTTCACAGAAAACTGTTTTTATTGAGATATAATTCCCATACTAAAAACATCATGTTTTCAAGGCTCATAACTTGTAGCAAGTATCAGTACTTCATCCCTTTTGATGGCTGAATAACATCCCATGTACGTGTCCACGCTGATTTGTCTATGCATTCATGCACTGACAGACATTTCGGCTAGTGCCCTCTGGCTATCATTAGTAATGCTGTCACGAACGTGAATGTACAGATGCCATCTGAGACCCTGCTTTCAATTCCTTTGGGTATATGGGTGTATACCCAGAAGTGAAATCGCTGGGTCACATGGTAATCTTGTGTGTAAGTTTTTTGAGGAATTGCCATTTCATTTTTCACAGTGGCTGAGCCATTCTACATTTTCACCAGCAACGTATGAGCGTTGTTTCTTCACATCTTCACTGACACCGTTGCTTCTGACTTTTTCATGAAAGCTGTCCTGGTAGTTGCGAAGTAGTAACTCTGTGCTTTTGACTGGCATTTCCTTTTGTGATGTTGAGCATGTTCTTATGTGATTGTTTGGCCATTTGTCTATCTTCTTTGGAGAAATGTCTAGTACTTGCCCATTTTTAAATCGAGGTGTATAGACAGAATCATGTCATCTGCAAATGTAAATAATTTTACTTCTTGTGCACTTTGCACGCCTCTGTTTCTTTTTCTTGCCTAATCGCTGCGTCTAGGAGTTCTAGTCAGACTAGAATAGCGGTAGTGAACGTGGCCATCCTTGTCTTCGTCTTGATCTTGGGGGAAATGCTTCCGATCTCTCCCCATCAAGGATGATGTTAGCTGTGGGTTTTTCATAAGTGTCCTTTATCACATAACAGAAGTTCTCTTTTATTCCTAGTTTGCTGAGTGTTTTTTATTATGAAAAGGTGTTGAATTTTGTCATGTTTTTTTCCTTCATTCGATTACTGTGATTTATGACACTGATTCAGTTTCTGACGTCGAAGAACCTTGGGACAAATCCCACTTGCTCAGTGTATAATGATGTGCCATTAGATTTGGTTTGTTAGCATTTTGTCGAGGATTTTTATGTCTATTTGTAAGAGGTACTGGTCTGTAGTTTTTTGTCTTTTTGTGGGGCATCGTTTGGCTTTGGTATGGGTAATGCTGGCCTCACAGAATGGGTTAGGAAGGTTCCCTTTTCTATTTCTTGGAAGAGTAAGTGGGGCTGATATTAATTCTTCTTTAAATGGTTTGTAGAGTTCACCAGTGAAACCATCCGGTCCTTGATTTTTCTTTGTTGGAAGGTTTTTGACTACTGATTCAATCTCTTGTTCTAGGTCTGTGGAGACTTTCTATTCCTTTTTGAAATTTCGGGGTGTGTGTGTGTGTTTAGGAATTTATCCACTTCATCTACATTAATTTGCTGATGTGCAGTTGTTCATAGTATTCTCTTCACTGTTTTCTTGGAAATCCCAGGAATGCGTATAACGAAGGGCCTTTGCTTTGGTTTTCTCCTCTGCCTGGAATATTCTCCAAAAGGTAACTATGTGTTTAACTCCCTCACCTCCTTCAAGTCTTTGTTCAAATGACACCTTCTCAGAGAGGCCCTTCTGACCCCCTTAGATAAAACAGATGACTCCTTCTCTACCCTTACTACCCTGCTTTATCTATCCCCTCAAGTACTTATCACTTCATGGCAACTACATAGAATCAACTAATTTACTTATTATGTTTATTGCCTCTTTTCTCTACTAGAATGCAATCTCTTTGAGGGCTGAGATTTTGGTCTGTTTTATGCACGTCCATATTCTAAGAACCTAGATCAGGCCTGGCATATGTTAGGCACTCAGAACAGATTTGTTCAATGAATGAATGAATGAAATTTTAGCCTCCAAATGTATCAGACCTGAGACTTGTAACATATTCCAATTCAAAAATGCATATAAATTTATACTACATAGATACCAATAGAGAAAGTCTACCTAAAGAGAAAGCATCGTATAAGTAAGAATTGTGAACAACTTATCATAAATGCGTAAAAGGCATTTGTGATATCAATTAGACATCCAACCACCTGAATGTCTTTGTTTAGGACTGTATCATCTGACTTTCCAAGAATAGTTCAAGTACACATTATTTATGTAATAAAACAAAAGTTTTTAAAGTTGATCTATTCTTGTTCTTTAAGAGAATACGTACTTGCATGCAATTGTGACTGGTTAACACCACCGTAGATATCCCCATGCACTGTTTTTAGGTAAGATATTGAAGCCGACTTCACCGTCTGAGAGTACTAGCTAGGAACTATCATAACTAGCTTGGATGTCTATTTGTCAAAAATAAACTTAAATAACACATATATGCTGATATAGGAGGCAGGAAGAGCAAAAAGGGAAATTCACTGGTCGAAGAAAAAAAAATCATTGGAATTGTGTGTGAACGTGTGTATGGACGTGTGTGTGAACATGTGTGTGCGTGCGTGTGTGAACGTGTATGTGTGTTCTCTCCGTGAAGGGCTTTAAGCCACGAGGAATTCCCATCCAACAGTACTGTCTGCAGCTGTCTCGGCTAAGGAAAAACCAGCGTCTCTATAAAAATGAGATAAAAGGACACATGCAAACAACCAGTGTTTTATGTAACTTTAGAGAAAAACATGCCTCTCCTTGGGAGAGAAAGCTGTTCCGAGAAGCATTTGCTGTCCTCACGTTGACAGCTCTGAGACAAGGCCACACAGGCTGAGTCAGCCACACTGGGGATGAACACCAGATGAGGGCAAGGCACAGAAGTTACACAAATACCTTCCGCTAGCAGTGGCAGAATTAACGGCTAGCGAATGCGAGCGACGTGCCAGGCACCTGTAGCAAGTGCTTCTTGGGTGTCATTTCAGTTACTGGTAACAGTAATTGTGTGTGGGCGGGTGCTGCTGTCGCCTCTGCCTTAGCATGAGAAGAATCAAGAGGTGAAGCAACTTGACCCCAAACACACGGCCACTAAATGGTGGAGCTGGGGGTTTACTTTTGGCAGCCTGATTCCAAATCCCACACCTTCATCCCCACCTGTGATCTCTTATTCAGTTAAAAAAGGAAGTGTGACATCTGTCTTGCTGCTTTATAAAAAGGGCTTCTGGTGGCACGGAATGACGCCCTCGGTGCTAGTGGTGTCTTTCTTTTCCTGTTTAGATCTCTGTATTTGTGGGGTCCGAGGAAATGATCTTTTATATGTAGTTGTTCCGGTTAACAAGGCTATTTGGGGATTTTTGTAAAGCCAGGCCACAGGGCCCACCGAGCGTATCTTGGTGATGTCCCCATTCTACATCTGAAGCTTGAGCTACTTAAGCAGTTCCCCTGGGAGATGAGGCTGGTTTATGCTGTTGATCTTCTATCTTTAATCCAATTACATCCATGCAAGATACGCTTAGAAAGACAGTGCTCTGGCCATGGGCCAGTCCCTGACCTACACTGGCATCGGCTCGGGGCCTCAGCTCATTCCACATAGTTAAAGGGACTGTACCTGGCAGAGTGAAAATTTTAGGCCTATTCTCCACTTGAGGGGGAGGGGGGCTAGAGAAACACCACGATGTTTTGCTCCATGCGGTGTGAGCAGTTCCCACCATATTTTCCTATAAGAAAACAATAGGAGAATGTGAGGTAAAGGACAGTGTTTGTTTCTCTGTGAGGAGCGTTTTAATTTGGAGAATGGGAACGACACGGATGGTAGAGCGTAAGAAAAGTGAAGGCAAGCCTTCGAAAGAAACAGATCTGAAAAATCGGATTCGGTGGTAACTGGTTCTCCGACGGGGGCTATGAGATATGGAGGTGACTCGGCCAGCAGTGTCTCCTCCCACCGACTGGAACATACTCTTCAGCGGCTGCTTCCACCTGCCCAGCCGCCTAAGGGGATCGTGCTTCTGACATCCTGCCACGTCTGCCTTGACTCTTCCCACTGAAGTGAGAGATGGTCCCTTAATCAGTCTTATCAGCTCATTAGGTGGCTGATACTCTCTCTTCCTGGCAGGGCAAATGAGAGAGACTGTTCCAGGTATTGATGTTCTGTTTTTCTCAAAGCTATCAGGAATGATCAGGACTCTATTAAAATCAGTAGATTGAAAAGGTTTTGATAAATAATAAAATTAAAAAATGTGAAATACATTATCACTTGCTTTCCTTTGCTGCTAGTCTATTTTAATCGCTAACAAAGTTTCTGATCCAGTGAATAAAATCTTCGTAGCTATACCAGTGATCACGGTCCCTTGTAAGTAAATGCCAGCCTGGGGTAATCATTTGTGTCATCTACTATGACAGGGCTCTTCGTTAATGTTTATCAATCAGATATTCTAGCCAGAAGTGTCTACCAATTAAATTGGTGTTTATGGTCCACTCTGTAATACAATCCTTTCCCTGATAGTTTTAAATAAAAAAAAGTATTCAAAGTTTCAAGCGACTTGCCTGCCGACTTTATAGAAAAGAATCCGTGAGTCAGATCCTACACATCTGTATTCTAATTATGTGGGAATTAATTTAAAAATATCTAAGGTGACCTTAGTGGCATCTTGTCAAAAATCATTTGATTTGATCTGAGACGCCGATGCCCTGAATATTCTGGATAATCTAGAATATCTTAGCTGTTATTGTAGGATGATTTCCAGTAACATACCCGTGACCACTTTTTAAACAATAAATTATCAACTAAGATCGAACAGTAACTGAAGAAATTATAAAATGTACTAACTGATTTTTTTTTAACATTTAAATTCATTGCTGAAGCATTTAGCCAGCTATAGAGAGAGACAGTGAATTCCTACATATCGAAGACAGTCACTGCAGAAAGACTGTTCCTTGCCAACAGGCTGCATTTACCTGTGCTTCTCAGCAGCACATTGTCATCTGACACCAGAATTCAGAACTGGGGGGTGGAGGGGGAGGGCAAAATAGATTCTGAAGGTGAGGAAAAGCCAAAAGAAATTTTGACTGAGAATAATAAAAATATTGGTATTTAATTTTTAAATTTGGATACTTTTCAGGCTATAGTCTTGACATTTAAAATACTAGCTGCTTATCTTATTTTTCCTGTTTAAAATGCACTGATTTTATAATTAAATGGATGGCCACCCACACAGAAAAAGAAACGAAGCACTTGCTGTCTGCTTGATGGTGAGCGCTTTCCACCGGCCTGCGCGCTGAGGCGTATGATTTTGCTGGGACCCTGGGAAAATCTCGTCTCCAGGGTCAGCGGCATCTCACTGATCATTTACTACGTCTGTGATTAATTCGCTTTATTCTACAGGTATGAGCACCTGCGGTGTATCAGGCACTCTGCTGACTGGAGGAACATTTTAATCAATCTGCGACCAAATTATAAGCCTAAAACGTGTGTTAATGTCGCTATATAAATATTCCTGGTTTTTATAGCACTACTTAGTAATCAGCTGAAAACTCAGAAATCGGCGGTCGTGGTAGAAAGACATAATCCACGTGGAGGACGTGGCCGACACCTTGAAAGGGGCGAGGTGCTACGAGGCGCCTAGGATGTGGGTCCAGCTGGCAGACCCTGTATCATCCCAAGGGAACAGTGTCTGGGGACTTCGTGAGCACTTCCTGGATTTCAGAAAGTAGGACTGTGGCTGTTTCGGGAAAACGTCTTAAAACAACGGTCGGCCTCTTTTCCTGGCGGTTGATGGCGGCTTATGATGGAGCATCAAGGAATCTGCTGACATCTGACTGTTACTCCTCTGGAGTCTTCTGACCGGATGTGAGCTCAGATTCTGGGCACCCAGCAAGGACACATCGAGGAGGCACGCGGGGGACGCCATTACCCTAGAACGGCTCCATGACAAGGTGCCTGGGTGCTTCCAGCCTGGTGTCGTGTTCATTTTTATGCCCACTGCTGGGGCACGGAGGAGGGGCTGACACCTGACACCTGGTAAGTGTCTGCTGTACTAACCTGAAGGTTTGTAATAAACAGCAAAGTATAGTTTGTACGGTTTTTTAATGTAGGTTTTCCTTGAGGTCCTATAACGTGCCACGTCAGTGGCTGCCGTGGGAGACAGCCACTAGGCATCGGCTTAAAGACTGGAACTTGACTAAATGTGGTCCCTACGCAGGAGATTCGTAATGTGGTGTTAGGAAAAAAACACACAGGGTTTGAGTGCCAAAGACAGTCTTCTGACGCTGCTGTGCCTGATCGTTAGAAAGTCCTTTGACCTCCCCAAGCCTTAATTTATTGCCTGCTCATCCACCTACACCTTTGTCGAATGCACGCTGTGTGCCTTTTACACAGAGATGAGAGAGAGACAAACCTTGACCTGGAGACGCTTAAACGCACAACAGAAACACATAACTTGAATGTTTCTTCGCCTATAAAGTGAGAATTACAGTACCACCTACTGCACAGATACGGTGAGGCGACCAGGGCGATGCTTAAGTTTTAACGGATGTAAGTGCCCTGAAAACTGCAGAGCCCAATACAAATTCGGTTGTTATTTTGATTATTATATCATCGATCGTTTCTCATATTTTTTCTCCTTCGGCTGAATTTCAACTTGATAGTAATTCCTGAAAAAATAGCGTAACAATAATTTTTCATGGAAGGTTTTCCAATTTCTCTCTTGGAACAAATCAGGAGCTTGGGACCCTAGTTCAAGCTTTATCTGTCAGCCTGCTTCCCAGCTGATAATTTAGACTGTGGGTAGTTTTGTTCTCTTTTCTGTTAAATGGATATATGATTGACATGCCACAAAGTCCGCCACTTTGAAGTGTACAAGTCGGTGATTTTCAGTATAGTCACAGAGTAGCTCAGCTGTCACCACTAACTCCAGAACATCTTCGTCACCCCGAAAAGATCCCCCTGCCCATTCCGTTGCTTCCTCCCCACAATCCCTGGCAGCCTCCCACGCCCGTTCCCTGCAGCTGCGACGGGCCTGCCGAGTCTAGACGTTTGATACAGACGAGATTGTGTAACATGCGGACCGTGTGTCTGCTTCTTTCCCTCAGAATGTTCTACAGGGCACGTCCACGTCATAGCATGCTTCCGGCGTCTGTGCCTGGATGACCCTCCACTGTGCTGACGTGTGGCGGTTTGTTTATCCATCTGTCAGCTGGTGGACATTTGGTTTGTTTACACTTCGTAGCTGTCATGAATGATGCTGCTGTGGACATTCACGCACAAGTTTTGTGCGACATAGTTGCGATTGTCTGGGGAAAAGCCTTGGAGTGGAATTAACGGTTCACGTGGCAACCGAGTAGTCGATTTTGATAACTGCTTTTCTATGGCTTAATGTCCAGAAGCATCTGATGAAGGAATGACAAAAGCCACTGGCGGTGCATGTAAAAAAATAACCAATGGAAACAATAAGACAGATCCTCACTGTCCTATAAAGCCAGTCGCGCTGGGTGTCACCGCCTGTGGAGTCTAATTTAATGGCCAGTGCTCCTCCGCGAGCTGCAGCAGGGAGAGAAATGTTCCGGAGGGTACATGCAATTATGTTTCAGTTGTCACTCTCCGGATTAAAAAAATAAACTGGTTCCCAGAGAGAGTGGAGAACGTCAGGAGGGTCAGCCTGGCTCAGGCGTCGGCGCGTTTATTTTCCGCGCTGGACGCCTGCGTTTGCTAAAGCTCGTGTTTTAGAGCGACTGGAAGCGCTAGGAACTCACACTGCTGGTCTGGAGGCGGATGAGAGATGCGCGGCCAGGTCACAAACCAAAGGCGACAGGCTTTTTCAGTCCCCGACTGTAAAGCGGGTTATTTGTACAAAAACGTGATGTTAAAATAAACGTCCCCGAGACCAGGCAGCTGTCGCCTTTTAGTGGGAGAGACCTAGAGGCCATCACGTAAAGCGCGGAAACACCTGGTAACTCGTAGTGACCAAGGTCACTTCCTTGGCGTGCACCCTCTTCCCGGGGGGCGTGGCAGAAGGCGGGACCGTGGACAGGCGTGACAGGTGTGTTCTTACACGCTTCCCCCTCCTCGCCTTCTGCTTCTGGGTGCTTCTGTGCATTTCCTGTCGCACTGGCTCTGCAGCCCCTCGGCACAGTTTGGTTAACGCTGACAGGTCCGTCTCTGTGAATTCTTTCACATTTGGCTCTTAAAGCAGACATGTCCCTTTCAGCAATTACTTACTGTTGTATAACAAACTAAGCCGAAGTGTGGTGGCTCATATGGCCATCTCAGTCATCGTGGTCCTATGGCCTTGCTGGGAGGTCTCCCCGGTGCCACCAGGCATCTGGGCCAGGTGGGCTGGGAAGCTGGGCGGCTGCCCTTCTGCTGGTCCTCTGTCCCCAAGGAGACAAGACAGGGCTGGTTCTGGGCATTCGGGGCAGGTCCCAGGCTGGGAGCTCAGCAGGCTGCGCCTAGGCCACGGCGGTTCCTGTGGGAGTCACGGGGACCGTCCTACGGCGACTCGCCCCTCGGTGGTCATTGAGGTCAGCTGCGCTCTGCACGCCTTTCCCTGTCGCTCTGTTCTGGGGAGTCTCTGCTGACACCATGGAGCTGGAGGTGCCCTGTTTCCACAGCCGTTGCCCGTTTCTGGCCCCCCCGTCCCCCTCTGAGCTGTCAGGGCGCTAATCGACTTTTTCAAATTCCAGGCCTATAATTCCAAAACCGCTCATCATAACCGAGTCTGCTTCTGACGTCTGCTTTGTCTGTTCAAACTGTGTTTTGTGTCCCCACCCCCCTTCAGCATGCCTCGTAAGTTTTTGTTAGAAGCTGGGCGTAATGTCGATGAGCAAAGGGAGCCACGGCAAACAGGCCTTTGGCGTGAGCTGTTACGTGTCCGGCGGAGGGTCAGGCCGCGTTCACTGGTCACTGCGGCTGCAGGTGCCGCCACAGGCTGAAACTCTCATGTCCTTGCTTTTGTCTCTCCTCTTTGGGTTTCCTTGGAAACTCCTTTTAAGATAGAGCTTGAGCCTTGCTCAGTTGTAACCTCCTTTGTTATATAGGAGCCAGAATGATGTGGTGGCCAGACGGTGAGTGTTCTACAGCAGGGTCTCCAAACCCTGTGCCGAGGACTGGTACCGGTCCCTGGCCTGTTAGGAACCGGGCCGCACAGCAGGAGGGGAGCGGCGGGTGAGAGAGCGAGCCAAGATCCATCTGTGTCTGCAGCCGCCCCCCAGCGCCGGCATCACCGCCTCAGCTCCGCCTCAGGTCATCGGGCCTTCGATTCTCACAGGAGCACCAGTCCCTGGTGCCAGAAAGGTCAGGACCACTGTTCTATAGCCCTGTTAGGTCTCAGTCTTTCATTGAGCCTGTGACCCTGGGCTGTGACCTTCACAGGTGCTTCTCAGGTGCCTCCCCTCCACCCCCGTCCATCTGCACAGGTGAGACAGGAAGACTCGAGGGGCCGAGTTGCGTATTCACGTCCCTCGCCTCAGTTAGGCTCCGGTAAAACCCAAGTCGGTGAGGGTTGGGTAAAGTCACTTCACTGGAGGGCAAGCTTAAGGAGAACAGTAACCGTGGGAGTATTTAATAATGTTCATTTCCCCCCTCACCTGACAGAGGATGGGAGTGTGACTTCCATGTCCTTTACATGTTAGACTAGAAGCTGGATGTCCCCAACACAGTACTTGTTAAAAGGAGATCTGATCTATCTATCTCTATCAGTCAGCTATCTATCATCCATCTATCCATCTATCCATCTATCCAATCTACCTACCCACCCACTCACCCACCCATCTCCTCTCTCTCTGCTTTACAAATAGTGAGCTTTACGTCTTCCTTTCCAATTTGGATGCCTTTTCCTTCTTTTTCTTGTCTGATTGCTGTGGCAACTTCGAGTACTAGCCTGAATAACAGTGGTGAGAGTGGCATCCTTGTCTTGATCCTGATCTTAGAGAAAACGCTTTCAATGTCAGCTGTGGGCTTGTCACATATTGCCTTTATCAAGTTGATGTAAGTTCCTTTACACCCACTTTGTTGAGAGTTTTACCATAAACAGATATTGAATTTTGTCAAATACTTTTTCTGCAGCTATTGAGATGACCCTGATCTTATCTCTGGTCTTGTAGATGTGAGGAATCGCGTTAATTATTTAGTGGATGCCGAACCGCACTCACATCCCTGGTATAACTCCCACTTAATCACGTGTATAATCCTTTCAAGGTAGTGTCGAATTCGGTTTGCTAGTTATTTTTTTGAGAATTTTGGCAAGAAACAGGTGACCAGACCTATTTTAGATGGCTTATTGATTTTTAAAAACATAAGATCCTGAAATAAATTAAGTAGGATTTACAGTCTCAATTACCATTTCTTGCGAATACACATAATTACATAAAATATATTATAATGGTTAGTGAGTAAATTTAAAAATAACAAGTATTTTGTGTAAAGAAGAATGACTATAGTAAGTTCCAGGCCATTTGCCAAACTATGCGAAAATACGAGAGCGAGTAAATGAAACCGATGGCGACATCTGTGTAGGACCCTGGAATTATTTTCTCGGTGCACCTAAGAGAATAAGAACATGCACAGAGCTGACAAAGGATGCAAGGTTCTCAGTGATCTTTTAATGCTTCTGGCTTGGGGATGGTGACGTTTTGCCTCCTGGGCACTGTTGGGTTTTAAGAATTTGGCGCTTCTTCCACTGTGGATAAGACATGGATTTTACGATACAGTTCTATCTATTATGTAAACTGCTACACCACAGTCGCAGACATTATGCTAAAAACCAACAGAAACTGAGTTATCATTTATATATTAGTAATCTGCCTTCCAGTCGAAGCCATTTTATTTCGATCTTAAAAAATATGGCTAATGAGAAAACTCTAGTTCATGTGAACAGAATAAGAAAAGACTTTTATGCTTGCAACGTGCTTGACAATAAAATAGCACATATTTTTCCTAGGTGTTTTCCATGTGGACAAATTCTAGTTTCTATCGTGGGTCAGTATTTTTCTCATCTCCCCACATTTAGGGCTTTGTGGGAGCAGAGTGGGGAGCTGTGAGGCGTCACGTTGAGTCGGCACAATCTTAATTATGGGTCTATTCCATACGTTTGCTTTTCGTGGACCCTATTTTTCTTGTTCTCCTGGTCGAGAAAGTCCAGATTAATAATGGAAAAAAACGCATGTGAGAAGAAAAGTTTAGAATTTACTTCGGGGTAGAGCTAGCCTGAAACAGCAGATACCTAAGAATAAGTTGCTAAAAATATAATTTGTAATTAAGTCAGTACCTCTCCTCTTTAAATTGACTTATTTGACTTCATCTGAAACTGTATTCTCATGAATTTAATAGGGAGTAGTGAAAAATTAATCAAGGAGATGCAGAATCTAGTTTTTTGTTTTTTTGTTTTTTCCAAATACTATTCTATTTCAATTTTAGACTCAACTTACATCAAACGATCCCTTGCTGTGGCAATGTTTTATTTGTGCATGCATGAGAAAACCGTCTTAAGAAATGTGTTTCATTTGCATACGTTCGGTGTGTACGGAACGCTTCCCGCGTTAAAGGCACGGTCCGCGCGACGTATCTGTGATTTTCGATCTTTGCTGGAGCACACAGCTTTCTGCGGTTTGTGCGGTACGGAACTGGAGTTAGGGGACAACCTGGGGACTGAAAATAGTTAAGTCCTGAAGTAAGACGAAGGGAATGGAAAGGGACACATCAATGGTGTCGCTGAGTGATGCACGAGGTTTTAATGAAATTCCTTTGTACCAAATATACTCGCACTGTAGACGGGGCCTGTTGAATTATTTATAACGACTGTGGGATGACAACACATTTGCTAGCAAAGACCACGGAATAAACCAACCGGGTTCTTCCTCTCAGATCCCCAAAGCTGCTGCGTAGCAGTGTTTCCTTCGGTATCAGGGTCTACGTTGACTGCAACGTTATATTAGAAACCAGCTTGTAAATAGAACCTCGTGAAGCAGATCTTTTGTTTTTGTTGTTGGCTCTACAATTTCTAATTTTCTTCTTTTGATTTTCAGGAATATGACTGACTCATTTGCATCTGTGCAGATGGGATTCCTAATTGCTGAACAGCTGAATAATCTGCCAACTTTCTCATAGTTGCTCAGACTTTCTGTATTTCTTGTAATTCATTCATTCATTCAATCATTCAATTTTTGTAATTATATCAAGAGGACAGATCGGTTACTGCTCAGAGCTACTCACTGCCCGTCTTCCCTCCCTTTCTCTCTTTCATTTCAGTGAGGAAACATCACCAGCACTAGCTAGCCCTCCGCCCCCATATCTGTTGACTTGGCTGGTCCTGTCAGATCTTTAGTTGATGTGAGCTTAAAGGAATGATTCCTCTTGTAAGAATGCATTCTTTCAGAGAAAGAGAATGTCAAGGACATTCCAGAAGGGCATAAGAACTCTTTTCATTTTCTTTTGTTATCAATTTATGATTTTTGACACAAAAGTACGCCTGATTAATCATTACTCAGGCTAAAATTTTTGGGTGAACTATGAGTATGCCAATTTAAAATGTGATGGGCAGTTAAATTGATTCAGAACTAAAAAATTCTTTTATGGATAAATACATGTGGCTAAATGGGACATGGCTGTACTTTGAAGGTAATTTTAGAAAATGCGTATGTGAGAAATGAACATAAAGAATAAAATGTTTGACGTTGGAGGGTGTAATGGACAATTATTGATTAAAATGGAGAACTCTGAGAAGTTATACTTAAAATTATAGAAATGCTGTTACCACAAATCATTTTCCTCAATAATTGGATGTGTCATACCATAACCCAAACGCTTCCGCCCCCTGTGACATGCTGTGCTGTCAGCTGCCACACATTGTGACTGCTCATAATGGAGGCCCGTGCTGGAGGGTGCATGGAAGGGACGGGTCACTTGTTTTTCTCAGACATGTTAACAAACAGTACCTTAGAGGACTCGAGGGAAATCACTGTTTTTTTGATCTCTCCCAGGGACTATTAATTATTTCAGAAATCAATGACTCTCCGTGATGTGACTCTCTACTAACACCTGGCTGTTTCGGGCTTCGCTAGGAAGTGGCGTAAGACCCCAAGAGTTCCTGCTCACAATGATAAGATCCACCCAGAAGCGAAGGATAATTAGGACAGGCCTTTTTTGAATAACACTAAGGCATGTCATTGTCTCTGGCAGTCACTTTCAAACTTTTTTGACCACAGCTGACCAAAAAAACTACATCTTATGTCATCGCCCAGTTAGCACAATCCCTCCCGCCTGAAAACTTTCATGAAGCGACATTTACTGTTACTGTCTGTGTTGTATTCCGATAACTTCTGTTTTTCTCTTTGATACTATTAAGTAAAATACCCTTATATGCCACTGGATTAATTTCATGACCCTCCGCTGCTAAGAAAACCAGCGTTGCAGCTTCTGAGGTCACGTGTGTGGTCGTTGCTGCCTGAGACAGTGGGAGCTGTCTCCTGGGGGGCTGGCCGGGCCGGACCGCATGGCTTAACCAAGTAGGATTTCTTTAGACTTTAATGTGCTTACTATTTAAACTCAGAATATTCGTCCTTTAACATTTGGGCAGGTTTTCGTGACGGTACTTCCTAAATCAATTACATTAAGTGTCACTCTACTGTTTAAAACATATATTTGTGCATGGAATACAGCATATGTTTAAAATATTTTCCAAATTTTTATTGTTAATTACTAATATAGTTCTTAAACTAAAGGCGTATATGACCAACGTAGGAACTAAAATGCAAAAAAGTATATAAATAAAATCCCACAACCAAGAGATAATCATGGTAACATTTCTATATGTCATTTGTTTTTTTATGTTTTCCTTAGACATAGGTACACCTGAAAACACGTACGCACAGTCTGGATCATACGTGCAGCTGTGCCTCCCTCCCACATGTTATACCATGAACGTCTGTTCATCTTATCAAAAACGATTTACAAATATTTTGTAGGACGGAAATGATTACAAAATGGCATAATTCATTAATTATTTCTCTATTGTGGGACATTTAGATTTTCCCAGTTTGCTCTTGCCTTTTATTTTTGTTCGTGATTTTTTGCCATGAAAATCTGAGCCTTCATGTGATTTAGGCATTTGACTCAGTTATCTTTTCTGCAGATATTTTCTCTCTCCTTTGCTTTTATGCTTACGAATTACTTCCTGATACAGGGAAGAAATATTTAATTTAGCAAGGATAAACCCAATGTTCCATTATTGTTTGGGAGTAGATTAAAAAGAAATCACGCTAAGGAAATATTCTTCCATTCACTTAAAAAACAGCACTGGGTGGTGAATATTACTGAATGGGTTTTTAGCATGTAGGTGTAATACCTGGTTTATAGTAGAGGTTCAATATATAATGTTTGCATGAATCAACGATCAGAATTAAAAAGTATTTTCTACATCTAATTTTAAAAGTAATATTTTTGATGGGTTTTGAGTTGCTAAAAAATTTATCTTTTTTTAAAACATTAAATTTAGAAGGATTATAAGTAGTAAATATTTATAGAAATGTACCAAGTCAGAAGTGATCTCCTGAAATCTTGCTCCCCTGGGTAAACATTAACAATCTGGTGAATATTCTTCCTGATTTTTTTCTATGAAGTGAGAATTATTCATTTAACTGCACAAGAATATATGCACATAGACCTTTACTGCTGTACTGTTGTATTATAATGAAAAAAATAAGTGGAGAATTATCTAGAATAGTTATTGTATAAACATACGAAACGATCCCCAAATAAATTAAGACTAGCCAGATAAACAGACATGGGAAGATTTATACAATATATCGTTACATAAAAAAAAAAAGAGGAAGATAGTTCTTTAAAAAACTGATCTATTGTTCATGATAATAAAGAGATTTTCCCCATTTTAAACCATGAGTGCATTCCTGAGATGACCACCTACTTGAAAGTGTTAAGTAAGCAAGTCTTTCAAAATACGGGTAAATTTAAATTGTTAGTATTTTAGTACCTTTCGTTGATAATTCTTCAGTGAGCTGGGCTTTCGGTTTTTGGGCATCCTGGCTTTGCCTGTTACACTCGCTTCACGAAATGAAATAAGTAACTGGACTATCTCACCAAGCACTGAAATCATCTGCATCTTCAAAATCTAAAAGGATTTTTAACTGATGAAAGATAACATCGGCGAGTCCTGCAATCTCTTTTGTATCGTTTATCTGTATCTGACTTAAAATATGAAGAAGTTTGTTCAAAGTGTCTATATCCTTATTTATTCTAAGTTTCCTTGACTAACAGTGATATATTAAAGTATTTGACTATAATTGTCAATTCCTCCTTAAATTTTTAAAACAGCTCTGGTTTTATGGGATGTTTTAAAGCAGAAGTATGATCGAGTGTTTCTCAAATGTGTACCATGAGCTAAAAAAGGAAATTCACTCTGCTATATTTGATTTATGTTAGGCCATTATATAAAATGAGAATGGCCATATATGAGTTCTATGAGTGCCTC
This sequence comes from Pteropus vampyrus, assembly GCF_000151845.1. Taxonomy (NCBI): domain Eukaryota; kingdom Metazoa; phylum Chordata; class Mammalia; order Chiroptera; family Pteropodidae; genus Pteropus; species Pteropus vampyrus. The sequence goes on from NW_011889009.1 coordinate 970,288, forward strand.
CTTATTTTGGGGTCCATAAATATGGAGGAGTAACGCAACTTTGTTTATACTTCTTCATGGTTAGGGCTCTAAAAGTCTCAAATATTAACATATTAATATGTTAGGGTTCCTTTTCTTACTCAGAGAATTGATCACAGTTATACTTGCTGTGATTGGACCTCATCTCAGTCAGCTATCCGTCTTTCAAAAGCAGACATCCCTTGCTTAGTCCTATTTCCTTTTTGTCTTGATTGTATTTCTCTTTATTATGTATTCAAATGTATAACTAGATTTTTCTTTATAATAATATATCAGAACAACCCCTATGTAAGAATCCCGCTTCTAGTCTACATATGAAAAAAGTAGGATTATTTAAGTCGTAGATTGGCTTCCTAATTTTTCCTTCTTCTAAGATGAGCTTTGCTAATTAATTTCCACTTCACACGTTGATCAAGATAAGTCAAGTAATTTCTCCCAGTCTCTCTGTTACTTCAACTGAAAGATAAGGATAATGGTGACTGAGGAAAGATAAAGCTGCACCACGATAGGGATATATAAAAAAATTAATGTTAATATATTTGTCATGAGGACTTTCTGTACTCTACTGATGTAAGTCTACAGAAAGACCATAAGAGAAAAAGTGAAGGTATTATAAAGGATGTGAAAACATGGTAATTTTTGCTGTCTCGCTGACCTCACCATACGCCGATTCAAGGTGTTTTAGGCGTGTGAACGCTGTAGCTGGTCTTACCTGAACCATTCTTCAGATAGCCATTCGCATCGACAGTTGTGTACATGATGTAAGGTCCAGGCTGATTCACTCCAAAGGGCTGCAAGAAAAGAACAATAGTTAAGCTCGAATCATTTGAAGTGAATCATTTGAAGTTTTAGGCAAATCTATTAAAAATCAAGTAAAACCATCTCACATAAAATTCTTACATAGATGGCAGTCATGTAGAGAAAATTTCCATAAATAGATAACCTGTGTTATCTATTCAAAAGAATGGAAGAAAATTCTTAATACTTTAAACGCGCTGGTAGTTGAATTTATAGGGTATTAATTTTGTTGGGTATTTCTAAGGTCTAATATTGTCTGCTACATAAGGGTGACTATTTTACGCAGTTCTCCCCAGAGAGCTGTCGTATTTGACCTGTCGGGCAGCTCCGGGCCAGCTCTATTCTCGGTGTGTTCTTCCGCAGACGGAGCTCGCTCAGTGTGAACAGCCCTGCCAACCTGGACGTTTGCTAAAAACGAGCATCAGTCGTGGTTTATATTGAAGCTGCCTGAGGCTGTGCCATCGGCTTGGGCTAATGAGAGGTGGACCAGATCGTAAAAGGAAAAATGCGAGTCAGATGTTCTGAGGGGGGCTCAGAAGCTCTCACATATTCCTGGGGCTCTAGAAGGCCACACTCGTGCAGCCCTGTTTTTAGACAAAAGACCCAAATCGGCCCTAATCTCTCACTTAAGGAAACCTTTCTTCGGTCGTCGCTGAGTAGAGACTTCAGTGGCTACACACACGGACTGTAGAGTATCAGCACAGCGAAGTCACTAAACGAACAGCGGCAGCAACAACAAACCCAGGAGAGCAATTTCCAGGCTTAACATGTTGTTTAAAATGTCCAGCTTTCAACAAGAAATTACGACACACACAAACAGGAAAGTATGGGTCATACGAAGGAAAAAGTGAATAGAACTCGCTCCCAAGGAACCCTGTATGTTTGACTCGGTAGGCAGAGACTTTAAATCAGCGGTTATAAATACGTACGAAGAACTATAGGAGATTATGAGGACGACGTCTCACCAAAACGGTGAGACACACACACAAACACACAACGTCTAGAGCATGTAACAAGTCAAAAGTGCACTGCCGTGGCTCAGTGGCAGATTTAGATTGGCCTCTGGCTGGGAACAGTGGAGGAAAGAATGAGTGAGCTTGAAGACGTAGCAGCAGAAACTTCTAAAGCAGGAACGCGAAGAGGGAAACCACAGGAAAGAGGAAACGGAGCATCCAAGGGCTGTGGGACGATCGCCAAAAAGTGCAATGTACGTGCCATGGAAAAGGAGAGAAAGAACAGAGGAAATATTTGAAATAATAATCGGCTTCCCCCAAATCTGCGACAGACACGGAACCACAGATCCAGGAAGCCTGGAGAACACCGAACAAGGTAACACCGAAAACCCCACACCGAGGCGTAGCGTATTCAGTCGGCGGGAAGTCAGAAGGAACCCTGAGAGCAGCCAGAGAAAGGCGCTGGGAGAAAAGGGGTCTGGGGTCCCCAAAAGGCTACAGCACAATTATGATGCCCATGTGATGTGGGTGAAAGGCCACGGCACGGCGTGGTGCCGACATGCAGACGCCCGGCAGCCTAGGTTTACGAGTGGGCAAGGGAGAGCTGGACCGACCCAGGCAAGGACCGTGGGAGGACAGTCCTTCACGGGAGTGACAGGCAGCGGAAGTGACGACTGATGCACGGCAGCTAAACGGGGGTGGGGCATTCCACAGACCAGGCTGATGGCACCCAGATCAGCGCGGCGGTCCTTAAACTCTGATTAAGCACACCTACACTTAAAATTCTTAACAAAGGGACTATTTTTTATAGCGGTTTTAGACTCACTATGCAATTCAGTGGACAGTCCAGGGAGGTCCAACATGCTCTGCGACACGGGAGCAGCAGGGTCTGACCAGGGCTCACACGTGCTCAGAGTGGACATGGTGACGTGCTGTCCACGCTTCCCCTTCGGGACCGGGGCACTTGGCCCCTGAGCTGCTCCCAGCCGGTTCTCACTTCTAACCTGTTCGCAGTCAAGGGAAGCTGGCTTGCGCACACCACAGCCCCTTCCTGGGGACCGCCTGCGTGCAGCGGCTGGGACACACGGGCGTCTGAAGGCCTGGCCCCTCGGCCTCCACGAGCCATCTCTGAGGGCCCACCCTAGCTTCGCAGCGACCCGAGTATCGCAGACCGGTTTCTCCTCCGAATCTCGCTGTTCTCAACATCAGAGGCGCTGCTCAAGTGGGGTCTAGATGAACCCTCGGCACGCACACCTCTGGGTCGACGTCTCTTTCCACCTGCCTTAAACATGGCAAAGTTTCCCAACTACACGTAAGATGTGACCACGCGGTGCTTTACTGGGGTTGTACAAGTACAAGACTAATCGACATCCAGCTTTGTGTTCTAGGGCCACTGCTTAATAGCGCTGTCACTTTGGATAATTTAATTTCTCTGAGCCTCAGTTTCCTCATCTTCAAGTAGGGGAGAATTTCTTACAAAACAAGGGTTACTATGAGCAGGGACACACACACACACACACACACACACACACACACACACACACACACACACTTTCCAACATGATGGAATATTCTTAGTATAATTTACATGAATTGGCAATTTCAAAAACTAAGCCTAATTATTTTCACATTTGGTTTCTCACTGAAACATTCCCTTAGACGGCAAGTCAGGATTAAAGCTAATACTGAAAAAACGGTCTCCTCTAAGCTTAGCCCTGTGCCACGTACCAACTACACAAAGATGACATGATTCTCGACCTCAAGGGATCATGGTGCTCTGTGGAGAGGTGTTAAAGACAAACAGGTAAGTGTGATCAAGTGTTACGTATGCCCAGAGGCAGCAGTATGTATGCAAATAATGGGAGGGGTGACATCTTTCCAAGGACATCAGAAGAGGCTTCATAAAGGAAATGAAATTTGAGATGAGAAAATTTTAGAAATGGTCCTTTATTCCCAGTAAACTTTTCTTAAGCACTGAAGGATACTTTTTAAGTCACTTCTAAAGACTAACAACGATTTGGTTGTAACCTATGACAACTATTTTGTGTGTATCTCTTTATG
>NW_011889009.1:974167-977177 GCF_000151845.1 Pteropus vampyrus
GGACACACGGGCGTCTGAAGGCCTGGCCCCTCGGCCTCCACGAGCCATCTCTGAGGGCCCACCCTAGCTTCGCAGCGACCCGAGTATCGCAGACCGGTTTCTCCTCCGAATCTCGCTGTTCTCAACATCAGAGGCGCTGCTCAAGTGGGGTCTAGATGAACCCTCGGCACGCACACCTCTGGGTCGACGTCTCTTTCCACCTGCCTTAAACATGGCAAAGTTTCCCAACTACACGTAAGATGTGACCACGCGGTGCTTTACTGGGGTTGTACAAGTACAAGACTAATCGACATCCAGCTTTGTGTTCTAGGGCCACTGCTTAATAGCGCTGTCACTTTGGATAATTTAATTTCTCTGAGCCTCAGTTTCCTCATCTTCAAGTAGGGGAGAATTTCTTACAAAACAAGGGTTACTATGAGCAGGGACACACACACACACACACACACACACACACACACACACACACACACACACTTTCCAACATGATGGAATATTCTTAGTATAATTTACATGAATTGGCAATTTCAAAAACTAAGCCTAATTATTTTCACATTTGGTTTCTCACTGAAACATTCCATTAGACGGCAAGTCAGTATTAAAGCTAATACTGAAAAAACGGTCTCCTCTAAGCTTAGCCCTGTGCCACGTACCAACTACACAAAGATGACATGATTCTTGACCTCAAGGGATCATGGTCCTCTGTGGAGAGGTGTTAAAGACAAACAGGTAAGTGTGATCAAGTGTTACGTATGCCCAGAGGCAGCGGTATGCATGCATATAATGGGAGGGGTGACATCTTTCCAAGGACAACAGAAGAGGCTTCATAAAGGAAATGAAATTTGAGATGAGAAAATTTTAGAAATGGTCCTTTATTCCCAGTAAACTTTTCTTAAGCACTGAAGGATACTTTTTAAGTCACTTCTAAAGACTAAACGATTTGGTTGTAACCTATGACAACTATTTTGTGTGTATCTCTTTATGATGCATAGAATTGTCTCAGAAATATTTATAGCTGAGTTAAGTTTACTTACTGTTATCTTGCGAGGGCAGTCATTAGAACAGAGACCACTAAGAACTGTGGGAAAATAAAGAAAAGGCTATTATTACCGACATAATGGAAGCTAATATTTAAAGTAAACTTTAATTGTTTCTAAAATCTATTAACGTGCTCTACTGGTTCATGATCACAAGCAGAAACCAATTCAGTTTCTTTATATTGGAGTAAATTAAATTTCTATTGTTCACTTATTTTATACCAATATTTCAAAAGACTTTATTGAGCAGTCAAGATGCAGCCTTTTTGTGAAATATATAGATGAGATGATTAATTATGGTTTAATCAAGCTACACCTACTGTTGGTTTTATTTTCCAGTTGGTTAGCTAAATTCCAAGGATGATTTAGAATCTGACAAAAGTGCCAAATGCAAACCAATTAAAATGTATACTGAGAAAAACAAATAGAACATTTAGTATTTTCTATCTCAAACTAGACTTTTCCCATTTATCTAGTCAGAGTTTCTGGGTCAAAGATTTTAGGCCTGCTTAATAACATAATATTATGGAGAACATAACTATACAATAATTGATGGGTCTACAACAGAGATACAAAAATAATTTAATGACACAATTATTCTACAATCAGCAAAAAAGGAAAGGTTAGAATTTCTGAACAGCCTTTATATAAGTAACAAGATTTGAGACATAACTATACTAGGGCCACTTCTGTATTCTTACAAAGCAGACACTCTGTGATATTAATCACTGTACATGTTATAAATTAAAGAAAGCTGACGATTCTGCTCAGTATGCATGAATCATTTCAATAACTGTTATGAATATAATCCATGGGAAAATGGGTTTTTACATTTACTTATATGAATATAAAATGACAACTGTCCTAACAGACATGTACTGAGGCAGGGTATACAGAGCACAAAGGCTCTAAGAAGTGAGCGTGACATCTTTCATCACAGGAGACACGTGTTCATTCACACCGGATATACTGTTTAATGTTTACATTAAATAGTGACATAAATGTTTCACACTTGCAAAAAGAGTTTCCAGTGTTGAATTTCTGACCCCGGCCCCGAAAGCATGTTTCCCTTTTATCTTCGAGGTGTTTTTTCATTCCTCTTCCCTCGCCTCTAGGCAGACATTGGTATTTCTTTTCCGCTTATACCGAAATGGTTTTCGTAAACCTTTGCGTAAATCATTATTTTGCTGAATAGTGATTATTGAGTCACAAGTCTGTTTGTATTAGCAGGCAAACTGCATCATTTTATCATTTTCTCAGGGCCTGAACTCAACATATTTACACAATAAATACTTGTTAAAACAGAGAAAAGATGGATTATTCGGTAAATGGTACTGGTTAACTGGCTCCTTGGAGGAAAGTGAAATTAGACTGTAATTCGTAACAGGAAAATTACATTTGACAATGACCCAAATAATATAAAGAACTCTTATACTTCAGTAATAAAAAGACAATTAAAAAATGGGCAAAAGATCTGAATAGGCATTTCTCCTAAGAAGACACGGAGACAGACAACCTCCTGAAACGATGAGTGACCGGGAAATGCAAACCAGAACCACGACGAAATGCACATGGTCATGACACCCAAGAGGAGAAAGCAACCCCTACGAACGCCCTTCGCGGACGAACGATTCAACAAAACGCGGTCTACCGAACGATGGGAGAGCGTTCACTGAACATGTTTCCTTAAAACGGGACGGCATCTCGTCACACGCTATAGCGTGGATGAACCCTGAGGGTCTGATGCTGAAATCAGCCAGTCGCAAAAAGATAAACACTACAGGTTCCACCTGTGTGACGTATCTAACCTAGTCACATTCATAGAAAGTAGAGTGGCGGTTACCAGGGGTAAATTCACAGAAACAGCATGATTTCTGGGTTTTATCTTCAACGTTTTTGGCATGTATAGTGAAATTACCTCCAGAAAGGTTACCCAGCATCTTTTTAGCAAACAATCTTTCACTGATCTTCTGCTG
>NW_011889009.1:977227-979576 GCF_000151845.1 Pteropus vampyrus
TTTAATCAAGCTACACCTACTGTTGGTTTTATTTTCCAGTTGGTTAGCTAAATTCCAAGGATGATTTAGAATCTGACAAAAGTGCCAAATGCAAACCAATTAAAATGTATACTGAGAAAAACAAATAGAACATTTAGTATTTTCTATCTCAAACTAGACTTTTCCCATTTATCTAGTCAAAGTTTCTGGGTCAAAGATTTTAGGCCTGCTTAATAACATAATATTATGGAGAACATAACTATACAATAATTGATGGGTCTACAACAGAGATACAAAAATAATTTAATGACACAATTATTCTACAATCAGCAAAAAAGGAAAGGTTAGAATTTCTGAACAGCCTTTATATAAGTAACAAGATTTGAGACATAACTATACTAGCGCCACTTCTGTATTCTTACAAAGCAGACACTCTGTGATATTAATCACTGTACATGTTATAAATTAAAGAAAGCTGACGATTCTGCTCAGTATGCATGAATCATTTCAATAACTGTTATGAATATAATCCATGGGAAAATGGGTTTTTACATTTACTTATATGAATATAAAATGACAACTGTCCTAACAGACATGTACTGAGGCAGGGTATACAGAGCACAAAGGCTCTAAGAAGTGAGCGTGACATCTTTCATCACAGGAGACACGTGTTCATTCACACCGGATATACTGTTTAATGTTTACATTAAATAGTGACATAAATGTTTCACACTTGCAAAAAGAGTTTCCAGTGTTGAATTTCTGACCCCGGCCCCGAAAGCATGTTTCCCTTTTATCTTCGAGGTGTTTTTTCATTCCTCTTCCCTCGCCTCTAGGCAGACATTGGTATTTCTTTTCCGCTTATACCGAAATGGTTTTCGTAAACCTTTGCGTAAATCATTATTTTGCTGAATAGTGATTATTGAGTCACAAGTCTGTTTGTATTAGCAGGCAAACTGCATCATTTTATCATTTTCTCAGGGCCTGAACTCAACATATTTACACAATAAATACTTGTTAAAACAGAGAAAAGATGGATTATTCGGTAAATGGTACTGGTTAACTGGCTCCTTGGAGGAAAGTGAAATTAGACTGTAATTCGTAACAGGAAAATTACATTTGACAATGACCCAAATAATATAAAGAACTCTTATACTTCAGTAATAAAAAGACAATTAAAAAATGGGCAAAAGATCTGAATAGGCATTTCTCCTAAGAAGACACGGAGACAGACAACCTCCTGAAACGATGAGTGACCGGGAAATGCAAACCAGAACCACGACGAAATGCACATGGTCATGACACCCAAGAGGAGAAAGCAACCCCTACGAACGCCCTTCGCGGACGAACGATTCAACAAAACGCGGTCTACCGAACGATGGGAGAGCGTTCACTGAACATGTTTCCTTAAAACGGGACGGCATCTCGTCACACGCTACAGTGTGGATGAACCCTGAGGGTCTGATGCTGAAATCAGCCAGTCGCAACAAGATAAACACTACAGGTTCCACCTGTGTGACGTATCTAACCTAGTCACATTCATAGAAAGTAGAGTGGCGGTTACCAGGGGTAAATTCACAGAAACAGCATGATTTCTGGGTTTTATCTTCAACGTTTTTGGCATGTATAGTGAAATTACCTCCAGAAAGGTTACCCAGCATCTTTTTAGCAAACAATCTTTCACTGATCTTCTGCTGAGTGCCAGACTGAACGTGGATTTGCTTTCGCATGTGACACTGAAGCTCGGGCCAGTACATTACTCAAGGTCACAAAGCAAATGGAATTCTTTCGAAAAACCATGTGGCCACCAGATATTAACTCATTTAAAAAACACATTATCCTACTTTAATGGAAGATGGGAAATCAATGAACCATTGGATTATTTTATTTTCTGTACAAGAGAAAATGTCTGTGCCTTGTTTAGCATAGTTGACAGTATTTACTCAAAATTACATAATAGTCCCTTCCATTTTGTATATAGCAAGCTAAAAATTGGTTTGTGTCCTGTATCTATTTTTGTTTTTTACGCGACTTCCCCTGTCACACCTGAGGTTTCGTATAGTAGCAACAGGATCGAAATGGTAAGATTTAAATGTGCCGTACATATGTATGTCACACATGTCATATATATTATATTATACATACATGTCTTTTAAAAAGGGATGTCTACATAATACAAATGGAGTATGCCTTTCCTTGGGTTTTGCAACCGTGGTTCAAGGAGGAAGCATGCTAGTCCTTGAGCTTGGTCTTCTGCTTGACAAGGCTGCTTAATTGGGAATTCAGGGCTCCCAACTACTGTGAGAAAGGCTGACCTGTGCTTGGCCTCAGATTATTACTTCACCTACAGAACCGCCTGACTTTTCCCCG
>NW_011889009.1:979626-981606 GCF_000151845.1 Pteropus vampyrus
TGTACAAATAGCTTTAGTAGCATTAAAAATGAAATTCCTTCCTTGGAGCATGGGTGACTGTCCACATTCATTCTCTGAAAACGTCTTTAGTTTTTGTTTAAGACACACGAATACAAAGCAAATGCCATCATTGAATACCATGTGTGAAATAAAGGCCACCTCCCAGCTATTCTTGTCATTAGATGTTATTTTACACACTATATAGAGACCTTTTTTGTCCGTTCTTGATTACGTACCTTTCAGTCATTTTTTTTTAGTTAAAAAGATCACTCTAAAAAGCTTACATACGGAAACGTAAATAAGTGGTGAGTCCCCTTTCAAGTCAGTCTGATCCTGTTCACGCACGTGCAAACACATTAAGTAGTAAATGCGGCAGGTACATGTTTCACACACAGTAATTTTTTGTGACGTAAGTAGAGCCTCCCGTAAATGCTGTTCTCTTCCCACTGGACAGCACAGCTCTGCTCGGACTGAGTCTGACGACTCTCCCAGGCTGAGGCCGCAGGAGTGGGCCAGCCAGGGGCTCCTGCAGTGTCCCTAGGCCGTGACCCGCAGAGGGGGAATCGCTTCTGCTGTTATCTGAGAACCCCGAAGCCACCATCCTGCTCGAATCCGTCTCCCCTCTCTGGTGGGCTCTTGGCTTGCAGGCCCCAAGGAGCTCCTGCACGGGGTGGGACGAGGGGACAGTGACGGCCGTCTGCTGTGCAGAATCGGGCGACACGGTGCTTTTGCCTCCTGTAATCTACTGATGCTGATTGTTTTTAGAAATAGAAGCAGCGAAAAAGCCTCAGACGTATGAAGAAAAACAACAACTTAAAAGGAAGACCAAAGAGCAATCGTGTGAAAGGTCTCTACCGAACAGAACATGCACAAAAAGGGGAGAATTTCCCAGATGCCCATACGGTGTGCAAGAGGAAAATGGAACAATGCTTAGAAAATTCTCTGCTGGCGAACTCAGTGTTGATACGGAAGGGCCAGAGGAAGCTATTTTAAGACATGCCAGTACTCAGAAGATATATTAAGCTCTGTACAACTTTCTGGAAATAACCTGAAGTGCTCCGGCAAAAGAAATCAGAATGAAGAAGAGGAAGATGTGGCATATCAGTAAAACGGTGGCAACAGAGCTGATAAAGCTTGTTAAGTTTTAATAATCGCTGACAAGATGGTCGTGAGTGGTTCAGAAAGGGTTTGCAGAAGGCGCAAAAGGTAAAACAGAATACCCATCAGGAAGTAAGCTTCCAGGTTATTTCAACAGAATCGGGAAGCGGGAAGGAGGAAACCTTTCTAAACGTCTCGTCGTATCTGGAAAGTAAAAGGTGAAAATACTGTCACTAGTTCACAAGTACCAGGGAAATACGGGTTCGTGCGCGTTAGCTGGGAATCTGCCTTACGCACTGGTGGAGCTGAGTTAGAGCGCAGAACCTCCAACGCGGCTGAGAAGAGAGAGAGAGAAATGAGAGCTGGGAAGTATGGTTCGAGGGAGCTGGGGCACCTCCAATTCTGCAGGACTCGGGGCCCCCTGTCCTCACGCAAGGGCTTGGGGAGTGTCGTGTGGGTCTCCGGTGTCGTGGGAACAGGCAGAAGGTGGTTTGCTTTTTCCCTAGCCGCATATCAAAGCTTAAGTACCCCGATTTCCTTAACTGAAGAAAGCGACATTTAGCACAGGCTGGTTTGAGCATGAGAGTAACAATAATTTTAGAGCGAAATCAACCCTGGACACTGTTGATGGCTCTGAAAGGGTAATTGCACGCTGGTAGCTGTCTGACTTAAAGCAAACAACTAATAATCAAAGCAGAGAGTGGAAGGGCGTCTCAAAACAACTAGAAGGTTATTTTCCCCAAATGATTGCTTTAAATTGGTATCTCATTTCCCATGACCTTTCTGTAAAGTATGTTATTAATATTTATGTTAATATCTTTAACGCAAAGTTATCTTATTTTCTAAAACTGAGAGCTCCTGCCCCAAACTGGCACTCTGGCT
>NW_011889009.1:981656-985334 GCF_000151845.1 Pteropus vampyrus
GAAGACTGTAGAAAAGTGAAATTTTACTTTTAGGTTTGTCTTTATCGCTGAATCCCTCTGTGATCCACCCTTCAGATTTCCCATCAAAAAAGGGAGACACTTCTACCCTTTTCCTTCTTGGTTTAATAAAATAAATGTCTGGAAAGCATTAGCTCTCTTCAAATGTACAGCTATAGAAGGAACGTTTTTATTGTCATTTCGTATTTTTCAGCATATTAATGTGACAGGTTCATTGGTATGGTTTAAACACAGCTTATTAAAGTTAGATATAACGTCCTCAAAAAGGAAGGCCTGAATGAGACGCCACCAAGAAACGGTGTGGCACACATCTTACAAACCTGTTAGTCGTTCGTCTTCTGTCGTTAGTAGTTTTTTGATAGTTCTGTGCATGTGAGATCAGTCACACTAAACCTACGGGCCGTGAGCGTCCTCCAGGAACACGCCCCGCGGTGGCCCCCACACCGACACCGGCTGCCACCGCGAGCCCGGCTCCTTCAAGGCCGCCTGTCCCCGCAGTGCAGGAAGTGGCATGGAGCCGGGCCGTGGCTGAGGGAGCCGGGGCAGAAGGCGGCACGGGCGGGGCCGGGCACCTGAGTCACAGGTTTAGGAAGATCTTTAAAATAAGGGGGTGGATGATGTAACTTCTAAAGTGTACAGACTCTGCAAAGCTACAATTCCTGACGGGTCTCTGCTGCCATCGGGCAGTCTCGGGGGCTTCACACCGGCTGGCACAGAGGGAAGCGGTGTGCTGTTGTGGGCTATACCGTAGGACGGTGACAGAGGGAGCCTGGAGAGGGGGGTCTGACAGATGCGGCAGGATGGCCAGGGACCAGAGACCAGGCACTGAGCGGGCTCTGAGCTCAGGCAGGTGAGTGGGGCCTGGAGAACCCGTGGTACCTGGCAAGCCGATTCTCCACCGTCTGTCTCCTTACGTGATATGTCGGGGTCATATTCTTTTTAATAAAAGTTAGACATTCCCATGTATTTTCGTTTAAAAATTTTCATGTATAGGTACTATCACGTAAGACAAGCCGTGCAGAACACGCGGCAGAGGCCCTGCCCGTGAGGAACATCATCAGCTCCGACTGCTTTAAATGCGTCATGCATTCTGTGATTCTCCATTCCAGGGTTTAAAGCATCGGCTCTCGCCGCTGGCTTCTGGTGTGCTCGAGACGTCAGGGGCCAGCAGAGGAAGCAGAGAATGCTCAGGGCTCACAGGAGTTGTCAGTGGCAGTTTTAAAAAATACTTTTCCAGAGTTTCCAAATGTTTTACAATCAGGCTGCCTTATTTTTGTAATCGGAAACAAAACAAATTCCAAACCAAAACTTTACTAATAAAAAAGGGAACAATGCTTTAAAATTTTCTCGCATAAACGGAAAAGTAAAAGGATAGGCTCTTATGGCATTTTTACAAATGTCACCCTGGAATTATAATTTTAAGACTCCATGGAGTCAGACTTATGAGCAAGTGAAAAGTACCAGGGGCCTATGAAATCAGGGCAATAGTGTAATTTCTCCAGTGACGTTAGAATAAAAACTGCATCCTTTGTGTTTTAGTCAGGAAAAAACTCTCGCTACGAAATGCTCCAAGGCGGGGTGTATCATTATTGTTACGGCAGAAGCTCGCTTCCCAGATGTGGGGCAGTAATACCTCTTATATGAAAGCATATGGTTATAAGTGAAGCAAACATTTTTCTTAAGCAACTGTAACAACACCGGGCAGGTTGCTGAAATGCGCAAAAAGCCGTCATGGAGAAGGGAGTTTTACCGGGAGAGGCTCTGCCATGACTTCAGCTCTCCTATCTGTGTTTTGTCACTGAGCTTCTCAAAGGCAAGGACTGTGTGTGTTTGGTTTGTAAGTCTCTCTGAGTCTCATTTCAAGAGTCAATGTTTTCCTAATAACTAGCTGATCTTGGCTGAACCGTATTCTAATTTTTAGAAGGATTTTTAACCATTTCATAAATGTTTGTAAAATTATTAGTATTTGTAATCATATTACAGAATTCCATAAAGATCTATTATAGTGTTTTATAATACCTCTTTAAGTAAACAGCTCTAAAAAGTAATTAATACTCCTAGACTTTTAAAACCAAACTTGTTTTAGAAGGATTAAGGAAATATAAGAACATAGGCTATTCACAGTTAAATGAAAAGCTGTAATTAAAATACTTAATGAGCTATGTGAATTATTGGTTATTAGATTAGTTTAAAACATGACTAATGGGTTGTACAATTCACAGGTTTTCTTAAAAATGATGATGCTTAGGATCTTAACATTTCATGTTAAAACTACGTGACAGCCCACACATTTTGAAAGAAATTGAAAGTATAAAACCTTGTGATTCCGGCTTTGTGATTCAGTTTACACAAAGCCAAAACCAAAAAATAGCAATAATCATGCGTAAATACTGTGACACCAAATCAACGTGCAGGTTAGAAGAAGGACGAATAGGAAAAAGACAAAGCTATAAAGGTCAATACTGTACAAATAGCTTTAGTAGCATTAAAAATGAAATTCCTTCCTTGGAGCATGGGTGACTGTCCACATTCATTCTCTGAAAACGTCTTTAGTTTTTGTTTAAGACACACGAATACAAAGCAAATGCCATCATTGAATACCATGTGTGAAATAAAGGCCACCTCCCAGCTATTCTTGTCATTAGACGTTATTTTACACACTATATAGAGACCTTTTTTGTCCGTTCTTGATTACGTACCTTTCAGTCATTTTTTTTAGTTAAAAAGATCACTCTAAAAAGCTTACATACGGAAACGTAAATAAGTGGTGAGTCCCCTTTCAAGTCAGTCTGATCCTGTTCACGCACGTGCAAACACATTAAGTAGTAAATGCGGCAGGTACATGTTTCACACACAGTAATTTTTTGTGACGTAAGTAGAGCCTCCCGTAAATGCTGTTCTCTTCCCACTGGACAGCACAGCTCTGCTCGGACTGAGTCTGACGACTCTCCCAGGCTGAGGCCGCAGGAGTGGGCCAGCCAGGGGCTCCTGCAGTGTCCCTAGGCCGTGACCCGCAGAGGGGGAATCGCTTCTGCTGTTATCTGAGAACCCCGAAGCCACCATCCTGCTCGAATCCGTCTCCCCTCTCTGGTGGGCTCTTGGCTTGCAGGCCCCAAGGAGCTCCTGCACGGGGTGGGACGAGGGGACAGTGACGGCCGTCTGCTGTGCAGAATCGGGCGACACGGTGCTTTTGCCTCCTGTAATCTACTGATGCTGATTGTTTTTAGAAATAGAAGCAGCGAAAAAGCCTCAGACGTATGAAGAAAAACAACAACTTAAAAGGAAGACCAAAGAGCAATCGTGTGAAAGGTCTCTACCGAACAGAACATGCACAAAAAGGGGAGAATTTCCCAGACGCCCATACGGTGTGCAAGAGGAAAATGGAACAATGCTTAGAAAATTCTCTGCTGGCGAACTCAGTGTTGATACGGAAGGGCCAGAGGAAGCTATTTTAAGACATGCCAGTACTCAGAAGATATATTAAGCTCTGTACAACTTTCTGGAAATAACCTGAAGTGCTCCGGCAAAAGAAATCAGAATGAAGAAGAGGAAGATGTGGCATATCAGTAAAACGGTGGCAACAGAGCTGATAAAGCTTGTTAAGTTTTAATAATCGCTGACAAGATGGTCGTGAGTGGTTCAGAAAGGGTTTGCAGAAGG
>NW_011889009.1:986494-987158 GCF_000151845.1 Pteropus vampyrus
AGTCCACACACACGAAACGCCACATTCAGACGAGCGAAGTAAGAAATCTGCCTTCTTCCGAAAGCTTCAGACTCGGGAAAAGAGTTTCTTTAAAGAGCAGTGGCAAAAGTCAAATTAAGGACAAAGCCGACAGCCATCTTACTGAACGGAGAAAAGACTTTGGAAGAGAATGATTAATTTGACTTTAACTTACGTATTTGAAACAAATGACATTTACTGTGGGTTATCTGCCCAGCGTGTCATGGAGGTAACGAGAGAGAACCCTTTCCTGTGCGATACGCCGCCCGTGCCTCCCTGGTGCTGTTAGTCACAGGGGGCCTGAAAACGTGGGGACACTCGAGAACTTAAACTACGACACTCGGTGCCTCTGACCCCACGTTCCGTCCCTAGGAAGCGTTCCGCCAAAACACGACACGTGCCAATCCAAGGACACGCCCCCGCCCTCGCCGCGTGCTGACCTCAGGGACACGGCTAGTCAGTAGTTCGTTTCTTGAAAAGAGAAGTTTGGGCCTTAGTGAGCGAGTGACTGTGTCCTGAACACTGGAAGAAGTGATCGTTTACGGAGACATCTTTCTCCCAGCACGATGCCAACTGAAAAGTGCAGCGGCCATGCTGGAAACGGGGCCCGTCTCTGCGATGCGGGCGGATGCGCGGTGGCCCAGCG
>NW_011889009.1:988253-1014554 GCF_000151845.1 Pteropus vampyrus
GGAGCGTTCTGCCAAAACACGACACGTGCCAATCCAAGGACACGCCCCCGCCCTCGCTGCGTGCCGACCTCAGGGACACGGCTAGTCAGTAGCTCGTTTCTTGAAAAGAGAAGTTCGGGCCTTCGTGAGCGAGTGACCGTGTCCTGAACACTGGAAGCCGTGATCGTTTACGGAGACACCTTTCTCCCAGCACGATGCTAACTGAAAAGTGCAGCGGCGATGCTAGAAACGGGGCCCGTCTCTGCGAGCGCGATGCGGGCGGATGCGCGGTGGCCCAGGGGGGCGGGGAGGGGCCTGACCAGGAACCGGCTCCACGGATCACCACGGTTACAGCGGGGGAGGGGGCATAAGGGAGACCCACAGCAGCCAGGCCGTCAAAGTTGCCACCGCGAGGAATGTATGGCCTGAGTCGGGGTCGGGGGAACAGGGCGGCGAGGCCCGTGTCCTTTAAAATGGACAAGGAGGACATGAAAAGGGACTGGCCCAGGTTCGAGAAGGCTGCAAACGCGGAGGTTAAATGCGCTGGTACTCCTGCACAGAACCCGGACCAGAACACGGTCGCTGCCGGTGCCGCTGGGGACATGTGGACAGCGTCTGCTATGGGCAGGCAGTGACACGCAGACGTTGATTCCCTGATTTGGAGGGTAGGAGTGTGTCCTTCCTCTTTGGGACATGTGTGTCGACACGGAGAAAGAATCCAAAAATTAAATGTTAATACTTAATAAAAAAACATGTAACTCAGAAACTCACCAATGACTTTAACGAAATAAGCATCTGCTTCGAAGTTGTTTTTTAATGCGTGGATGGCAAAATCGTTCTTCGCATAGCCTTTCCCGAGTACCACAATGTCCAAGATGCCCTGAAAAAACCAAACAGGTGGTGAGAACGAACGACCAGACCGACTGAAGATAATGCAGATGTTTGGCGCGCGTACCGGGGAAATGTGAACCTTATTTATTCAACCCGTTTAACAAAAAATACTATTAAAAATGTACAAAACCTTGAATAACAAAACACGAATAAAATCTCTGGAGATAACGGCATTTTGGTATATTTCCTTCCGGTCATATCGGCATTAATTTTTAAAGGCCTATGATATGGACTGCCAAATCATGTCCAAAATTGGAAAAAGAGGGTACCTTTTTATCTGCCCTGGCTACCACTGCATCTTATCTTTTTTTCCCTCTAAGAAAGGGGAAGCTTTGCTAATTTTATTGGAGGAAAAAAAAGGTGAAGGTCATTTCAATTTCCATGCCGCTTATTCTTAGATGATAAGGTTGTTCGTTTCCTGTATTTTTTCGTAAGTTAGCCACTTGTGATTTTTCTGTACATTGATTACGTTTTGTTTCTTGAGAGTTTTTGAGGGCATATCAGTCTGCATAAACCCTTTTTATGTTAAGAATATTAATCATTTGATTCTTTCATAGCAAATTTATTTCCCGGCTTTAAAAACAATTTTAAATTTTATTCATTGAAATTTCATTTATTATGGTTTTCATGCACAGAAATTAAAAATTGATTTGTAATCACTTCCTTTGTGATATTTTTGCCGATTACTTTATGCTTGAAAACTGCGAATAAGTGAAATAACATGAGATTTGGTAGCAAAGAGACATGAAAACCAAGACCCCGATAATTCTAGAGTTGAGAATCAGCCTCGTAGAAAAAAGCAATACGAAAAGCAAACAGGGTTGGAGAGACCTTTAACGTTTTAGAATAAGTTATTTTGCAGGATATACTGTGTCATACTAACTCTGAGATTGAACGCATTTTTATTAGAACTTATTATTTTTCTGAGTGGTGATGTGAAAAGGCTTTTCACATTAGAAAGGAAGAAACCAGGGCCCTGAGCGCCCTTCACAAGGTCACCTGGCCACTGAAGGCAGAGTCATGAGAATCTGCAGGAACGGATGCCACCTCGAGCTCGTGAGGTTAAAGGAGAGCACCGAGCGCATTCTCCTGCGGCCCGTGTGGGGCCGGGGCCCGGCCCCCGCTGGCTGTGCTTCTGCGGCTGGCGCCCCTGCCAGCCCCGTGATTCCAGGGAATCACGCGCGGACTGACATGAAGGCGTTTTCGCATTTCACCGTACCGATCGACCGGCGGTGTCAACAAGTTTGTTCCCTCTGCCACGTGACATTCCAAAGGGCTCTCTTTAATGAACTCATCTGCTTTCATGATCTCATCTACATTTTCTGGTCAAACAGGGTAAAGGGGAAGTGAGCCGAGGCGGACAGCGGTTAGACCCCGACACACAGGACGCCTCTGAACTCACGTCTTCGTAAATGTCAAAGAAGGTTGCGACCACGGCGTCTCTGATCTGATTTAGGTCAGTCAGCTCCCAGTAGACTTTAAACATCCGGTGCGCCCCCTCGCAGCTCGCGTTATTGCAAGGGACGTTCTCCAGCAAGAAGGCCTGCTGATTGCTGCAAGACAGAGGGAGGGCATTTACTGACGCGCCACGTGACCGCGCGTTAATGCCATACCGGAACCGCGATGACCTAGCCCTTTACCGTTCTCACCACAAGGCAAGAAATGGGAATCATGGGAGATGGAGGGTGCGGATGGACCTTAACGTACTCGACACCGCGCCATTATACGTAAAGTCATCCGCTGTGCACCTTACGCTGACACACCGTCCATGTCAGTCATGTGTCATGAAACTGGAAAAAATAGATACGGGAGAAATCCCCAAATATTTGGAAATTAAATGAAATGCCACTAAATAATCTCTGAGTAAAAGGACTCGAAAGGGAAGTGACAAAGTACTTTGAACTGAAAGGAAATGAAGACACAGCATATCAAGGTTGGTGGTGTCACAGAATTAGTATTTGGAGGAAAATTTATAACACTAAGCACTTTATTAAAAAAGAAAGGTCTTTAATCGATGACCCCAGTTTCTTCCTTAGGAAACTGGAAAGAAAAGAGCAAATGAAATGTGAAACAAGCAGAAGAAAAGAAATAATAACACACGGGAAAGCAATGAAGTAGAAAACAGAAAGACAACGGAGAAAATCAGTGAAACCAAAGCTGGTTCTTTGCAAAGATTAATTATAAAACTGATAAACTTTCAAGCCAGAATGGCCGTTGAAAAGCATTACAAAGAGAGAAGACACTGGGTAAAAATATCAGGAGTGAGAGGTACATCACTACAGATTTTATTGACACTAAATAATAAGGGAATGTTATGAAAAAGTCTGTGCCAATATAATTAACAAGTTACATGAAACGGACACATTCCTTGGAAATCACAAACTACCAAAGCTCACTCAAGAACACAGACTGAAACTGTACTTTTAAACCTTCTTAAAAAACCCCCAAAACTCCAGGTCCAGATGGCTTCACCGATGAATTAGAGAAGAAAGAATATTAATTCTACACAACCTTTTCAGAAAATAGACAAGGAAGACATACAAGTCAATAATAGAAAGACAAATAATTAAATTAAAACGGGCAAACTGTCCAACCAGACAATTATCCACGAATGGCCAATAGCTCAACCTGAGCCATCGAGAAAATGCAAACCACACTGAGAACACACTCCAAACCTATCCGTATGGCTACGATAAACGCACAGGTGACAACGAGTTCCAGTGAGGACCGGGGGGAGGGGGACCCTCGCACACAGCCGAAGGGAGAGGACAATGGGGCAGCGGCTTTGGAAAACGGCCTGGAAAACAGTTCGTCAAATGGTTGAACAGACTTCCATCCCTAAGTACATTTATTTATCTTCCATCCCTAAGTACGTTCTACTCCCAGGCGTAGCTCAAGCAAAATAAAAACATGTCCACACGAAAACTTGTATATGAATGTTCACAGCAGTATTATTTATAATAGCCAAAAAGTAGAAACGCAAAACATCCATCAACCGATGAATGAATAAAGTGCGCCACATCCGCACGGCGGGATGCCGCTATTCGACGACGAAGTCCCGACGACACAGACCACCGCTCCAACCCAGACCCGTTACGCCGAGTCAAGCGGGCCCGCCATGGAGCACCGTGTGCTATGTCGCTGCATTCATGCGACGTGTCCAGAATAGGAAAATGATACACATATAGAGAGAAAGAGTGGTTTTCTAGGGCTGGCGAGATGGCAAGATGGCCAGGGTGACTGGGGCGTCTTTTTAGGGCGGTGAAAACGTTCCGTAATGAACTGTGGTGCCAGATGCGCAGCACTGCGGGGAAAAGCCACCGGACTGTGCGTGGCGAGCGAGCCGTATGCTGGGTGAATGATGTCGCCATAAAGCTGTTAATAAAGAGACGTAAGTAACCGCAGGTGATGTGAACCCATTTAAAAAAACCCACGGGAAACGTTCAAGCGACACGGCACGTCCAACGCACGATCAAACGGCTCTTCTCCAAAAGGGGCGATACTCGCACAACTGGCGTGTAACCTTCTGAGGCTGGTTTTAATTTCTCTTCAAAGGCTATTCAAATCGGTGTTCTTCCTCAACACACGAGCCCCTGACGAAGTCTGGGCTGCTCTGGGTTGCGAATATGTCCCGTGCATCTGTCTTGGTTCTCATTAAGAGAGGGAGCTGCCGGGTCATTTAACGTGGAGTTTGATTTTCTCCCTGGCTGCTCTCGGAGCTCGTGTGTCCACTTCAGTCGTTTCCATCCCCGGTGAGTTCTGCTCGTCTAGACTGTCATTGTCCTTAGCTCTCTCCCTCGTAATTCCCCAGTGTCATTATCAGCCTGGCTCACTGGAGGAGGCGAGCTTCTACTGGGGGACATGTGTCGTTCTGCCTAAACCCCAGGAAGGCAGTTCTAGGCACAGAAGAAAAACGAATTAAGGAGGAACACAAATAAGCCCATGAGGAATTTTCTGAAAACATAAGACAAAAAGAATTTTTTTGAATTGTTGCTCGGACACCTATGCTGCCGGCTATGGGTAAATGCAAAATCCTCAGCTAACGTGATGTAACAAAATAAAACATACACTTTGAAATACTAAAAACTATTGAAATGTTTCTGTTATACGGATTACTGGTGAGAAACGTTCAAAGAAGTGATACACTTGACATTCAGAACAAGGTTCGCTCGCGCTCTAGGCAAAAGCGACACATTTATTCTCCAGACAGCATCTGTGAGGTGGGATCCAGTGTTTCTTGAACGAGAGGAGGAAGTAGCACCTCTTGTAGACCAAGGCCAAGTGAAAGGCAAAACTCATTAGGGTGCACACTGAATGCTAAAGGTTCCTGCAAACAAGTAGTTAGAAAAGATTTTTTTCATGTTTTACCTTCATTCAAAGGTGTTCCTTATTAAATTGGCTAATTTGGTGGCCACTACATTTTCTTTCCAGGTATTACATCTGTTTATTATGTAAACCGAAATACAATGGTCATGTTACTTGTTAGCTGGGTCATGGCATCATCGGGACATTCAGACTTTTAAGTCGTGGACACACAACTTACACAGTGCTCGTGCGGGAGGAACGAGGACCGGTTAGAAAGCACACGCGTTCCTGTTTAGTTAGTCCTGGCAGCTGCACTGGTGAACTGGCGAAGAGGAGAGGGAGACAGGAAGTGATGAAACAGATGGGGAAATGAGGCGTGACTTCCGCGTTTCCGGTGACTGGCTGGGTGAGCCACGGCGCCACCCTGCGACGTGTGGCACGCTAAGGACGGGCGGACGGAAGAGGAGACACTTTTGGGTTTGGGTGCCATAGGCGCGGCGTCCAGGGAAGGCCCACCAGGCAGGCAAATCCCTGACACAGGGATTGAAAAGTCCTCGGCCTGTAAGTGGCAGTTAAAATGGCCAAAGCCGATGAAGACCATGAGCATGAGAACGAAGGGCTGAGAGTGGAACCCTCAGAAGCGCCAATCCCTGCGACGGCCAGACGAAGAGGCGTCCCCAGAGGAGATGTGCAGGCAGTTAGAGAGGGTACAGAGAACAGGAGGGTCTTAGGGGTGAGTGAGCAGCAGCCAAAGGCAGGCGAGAACCTGGTGACCGGAAGACCGAGGGCATCCACCGGATCTGTCATCAGAAGTCACTGATTGTGGGCTGTGGCCAGACTGGGGGAGCGGGGGGCGGGGGGCGGGCGGTGAATGGGAGGTAATAAAGTAGAGACAGCTGTCCAGAGTCATGAACACATTTTTTTTTAGGTTTGGGGAGACTTGCACATACAGTATTTATATAACGACTGGGAGAAAAGAGGGTGGAATGAGCAGATTCTGACGGCGAAGCAGAGGGGGATCGTCGATGCAACGAGATCCTGTGCTCAGTGGAGGAACGGAAAAGCAGAGGGTGTCGGAGCAGTCGGCGGGGGAAGTGTCAGACCGACTCCGGGGAAGCAGAAACGATGTGAACTGGGGAGGTGGCAGCTGTGACGGGAGAGGAGCGGCCTGCAGAACACATCGCGAGAGAGGGTGGTGCAGGAGGGACAACCACAGGGCAGGGAAGCCGGGGAAAGGAAGCCGAGGGAAAACCTGGGCGTTATTCACCTGGGAGTTAAGACAACTTGTGTTATGAATCTGAATGAAACAGCCGAAGGAAGAAAGACAGGAAAAAGTCAATAGCTGAATATTCTACCTTGTGGAGGATCCTCGGGTGACAGATAAAAAGATCAAAAACCGTGCAAAACAACAGCTCGGAAGGATGAAAAATACATATCTTACTGTGATGGAGAGACACTGTGTCATTCGATATTAGAAATGAATATTGTTTTTGAGTATGTGAATGTTAGCTAAATGGGACATCTTATGTGATTTTTTTTTGAGTTATACACTCACTCCCAATATAGGCAATTCCTATAGAAGAATTTCTAAAGTGTTTTAAATATTACTGAAGAAATGTCTACTCTCACCGGTGAGTCCTCTGGGCAACCGAGTCATCTGTAGATGTTATTTTTAGATAAATGTCAGTCATACTCACTTACAGTTGGGGATACCCATGACATTCAATCGAGAAATACAAACTGTTCTGTCACTAGCTATATTTTGTTTACACCATATTCTAAAACCACAGCTTCTATGAAAACAAAACAAAACAAAACCGGCTTCTATGAAAGACGTTAGTTCATGAAAGGTAAGAAATCTCATGTACTTGATACCGGTGAGGCGAAAGAACCACATTAAGTTTCAATTTTATCTTCTCAGGAAAAGCTTGACAACATGCTGAGTTAAGATAATTATACACTTTAGGAAAAGGGCATTATCCCATCAGCGAAAATGCATTAAAAAAAGATTAAACCAGGAATGTATACACAATCACCTATTAAACCCTTTATTAAGCAGAGGACAACACATTTAGATAATTAACTAAAACTCTGAAAAGAAAAAGCAGATGTAACACAATTAGTGCTTCTATAAAACTTAAAACTTTTTCCTTCGGGTCTTTCTTGGCCTTGAGTGACCCCAAGTGACCCAAATTAAGATCTAAGCTGATCATCCACAGTTACTTTTTACCATTACTTGAAAGTGAGACAAAACTCTCAGTTCTTGGGATAATTATGGCTTTAAAACTGTCAAGTAATGGCATGCCTGTGATAATGAAAATTTATTGAAAATATCGCTAATAAGCTGTGACTCCCAAGTTAGGATGTTCTTGCGAACAATAAGTTGTTGAAGGTACAGAGACTGAGATTACAGTGGGTAAGACCATGAGCCCAACCTCCGTCCTGCGAGAAACGAGTTCGGAGTCTGTTTAAATGCTCCGGCTAAAATGCCCAAGGGGTCCAAGCCGGGTGGCCCGCGGTTCCGCTGCCGCTGCCCACCCCCTCCACCTCCGCGGCACGTGGAAAGTGACAGCTCCGCGCTGCTGTCACTCTAGTATTCCGCTTGATTCCTGATCTTCACTTATTCGGACGGGGTGTGGGGTGTGGGGTGTGGGGTGCTGGAGCAGTTTCTAAAACCCATGAATGATAGCGTTTGAAAGGCTTGGCTAACGTGGATTTCGTGCCTCAGAGTTCTGTTATTTTAACAGTTTCTCTTCATGTTCGTAAACCATTTGCTAAATCCCCCACATGTATTCTGCTGTGTTTAGTTGACTATGGCTGTCTACTTCCTGAAGACTCGGAATAAATAATACATGGGTTTTCTTAGAACGCGAGAATCCCAGGCCTCCCTTGACATCACATTTCTTCAACTGCTGTTTCTGTATGACGAAGGGCACCATTTTCGAAATGCCAGTTATGAGACAAAACAAAAATGCTAGCAAGAAAACACACGATCATAAGTATTTATAAGTTATGGCACATTTTCGAGCATCTTACACAAGCATAGGTGCTCACGTTGGTAAGGTGAAATCGTGTACACACTGGAGTTGATCCTAAATAATGTCCTAAATTCAACTCTATGTATAATGCCTGGCACACTCTGTTGTTCATTAACTCTAGAAGTATAATAAAAAGGCTAGGGAGTTGCATTTTCTTGTGTATTCTTTTTCATTTTACAGTATATATTATATGCATAGGGATCCACACGTATTTTAACTTATGAGTGATTTAATGGATTTTTAAGAGTAATTTTGCCACTTTTAGACTGATTTTAAAACCCGAATTGTATTCTGCCGTATACCAAAATGCAAAGAGATCATCTCTGGGTGATGGAATTATAGATGATTTTAATGTACTGTTTTATTTGTACTTTATAGATTTCTATAATTTGTTTGTTCGAAAAACATAAATTCTATTAAACCTACAATGCCGTATTTGTATTCTATTAAGTCATGACAGCTTCTGTTACGTATTAAAAATAAACGACTCATCTGATAAGAACATGTATGGTCACGAACCCCCAGTCAATGACACCAGAGAGCTCCTCTCCCACCCACCCCTGCCACGGAGGCACTGCCTATGCGACAAGACCAGGAAAGGAGAGGAGAGAGGGGACAGTTGTTCAGCGAGAGCCCTAACTCTCCTCTTTTTCAAATGAAGTGACTGTATACACAAGGGACAGTCAAGAGTATATACAAACTATTATAATGAGAGTAAAACTATATTGGCGAATACAAGATCCATGTACCAAAAATTCAATTCTCATCTCACATACCAATAACAATCATTAGAAAACTAATTTAAAAAATCTCATTCACAGCAACAATGAAATTTCTAAGTTATCAAGGAGTAATCTAATGGAAGATGTGTAGGAGTTTTCTGAAGATAATGGCAAAACATGACTAAAGAATGTTTTAAAAATATGAATAAGTGTTATGGGCTGGAAGATTCAACAACACAAATAAGCCAGCTTCTCATAAATACAAAGTAATCAAATCAATCAAAGGCCCAACAGAGATTTTTTTTTGGTCGAATAAGGAAAATTAATTCTAAAATTTATGTGGATGATCAAAGGGACAAAAATAGTCAAGAGAATTCTAAAGAAGAAAAATTACACAGGAAGGTTTTTTTCTCGTATATCAACACTTATGTTAGAACTACAATAATTAACGCAACGTAGAACTAGTACAGAGACTGACAAACAAGGTAAGACATCAGAACAGAAGGCACAGCAATAGGACCACGTACGTAAACTTGGCATATGACAAAGTGGCATTACGATCAGTGGGGAGAAAAACAGACTACTCAATAAGGGAACAATTTATTATCCAAGACAAAAAAAAGAATATAATTAGATCCCTTTGATGAGATACACAAAAATAAGTTTTGGTAGATGGAAAGACTGTATGTGAAAAGGAAAAATTTTAAACTTTAATAATAAATTGCAGAAAAATATTTTTATTACCATAGGATATATCAGTATTACTGAAAATAAGGTCAAGAAAGCTTATGCTGCATATAAGATAATCTGTATGTAGTCTATGGACACATTTGTAATATTAAAATGAATATAATCATGCCTATTGCCTGTATTCTCTGTCACATGAGAAGAGCTGACTGAGTGCCGGTGGTTATCATTGACACTGCGGTAGCTTACACATGCTCACATAGAGAACATTCTAGATTCTATATTCAATCGAGCTACACAGGCCATAAGTGACTCAAAATTATGTTAAAACCAGTTTGCTTATTTTATTAGAAATATATCTAATCCATGCATTGTTATTTCCCAATTATAAATAGTAAATCTAGAAATATACTTACAATGAGCATAATACCTGGAAACTTAAAGAGAAAATCAGATAGGGCCATTTTCATATATCATTTTTAAATGGTAATACCAAATAAAATTGGACTTAGAACCACGAATTTGAGTTTCCAGTCTGTGGAGACTGAGATGACTCGGTGCAAACCCGCGCTGTCTAAGGCGGTGGACACCAGGTCACGTGCGGCTAGTGAGCCGCTGAACTGGGGCCGCACCAAATTCGGACGTGCTGTCGTACAAAATACACCGTGGAATCTGAAGAATCAGTACAAACACATAAAACACACCAGTAACAAAACTGGTTTGAAGAATGTGTTATCTGAACTTCTTATGCTGTAAGGAGAAGGCTGTGTGTGATATGCAAGCGTATTTATTATTTCAGATTTGGGTGGGAATTTGTTTCCAGTTCAAGCTCAGAACTGCCTATAATCAGTAAGATTATTTGAGGCAAATAGATCACTTTTAAAGTATATCACAAAATTATATATAATAAATAAGGCAGAAGAAGTTTGTTTCAATTTTATAGCAAATATTTATTCGTATGTCTTCCTCTCCTTATTTCCTGATACTGTCTTTTAGGTTCCATGTAAATTTTAGGATTATTTGTCCTAATTTTGTGAAAAACGCCATTGGTGTTTGATAGGGATCATGCAGAATCTGCAGATGGACATTTTAACGATATTAATTCTTCCCGTCTGCGAGAATGGTGTATCCTTCCATTTACTTATGCCTTCGATTTCCTTCAACAACGCCTTACAATTTTTAATGTTCGGGTCTTTCGTCTTCTTGGTTACATTTATTCCTAGGTATTTTATTCTTATCGAGGCGATTATTTATAAATGGGACTGTTTTCTTAATTTCTGTTTTGATAGTCTGTTATTATGTACAGAAACAATAGATTTTTGCATCCTGATTCCGCATCCTGCAACTTTACTATATTCATTTATTACCTCAGTTTTCTGGCAGACTCTTTAGGGCTTTCTATATATAGTTATCATATCATCTGCAAATAGTGGCAGTTTTACTTGTTCCCATCCAACATGGGTACCCTGTATTTCCTTCTCTTGTGATCGCTGAGGCTAGGGCTTCTGATACTATCCTGGATAACAGCGGTGGCAGTGGGCATCCTTGTCCTGTTCTTGCACTTTCTACCAGTGAATACCATGTTAGCTGTGGGTCTGTCATATATGAGGTATGTTCCTTCTACATTCATGTTGCTAAGTTTTTATCATAGAGAGATGCTGAATTTTTCTAATGCTTTTTCTGTGTCTAGTGAGATGATCTCACGATTTTTATCCCGTTTATGTGGTGTATCCTGCTGTTTGGTTTGCGGGTATTAAACCATCCTTGCATCGTTGGAATAAATCCCACATGGTCATAATGTATGATCCTTTAAATATTCTGCTGAATTTGTTCTGCATATTTTTTTTGAGGATTTCTGCATCTATGTTCATCTGGAATACTGGCCTGTAAATTTTTTTTTTTTTTTGTAGTGTCTCTCTCTGGTTTTGGTATTAGGGTAATATTGGCCTTGAAGAATGAATTTGAAAACTTCCCCATCTCTTCAATTTTGTGGACTAGTTTGAGAAGAACAGGTATTAATTCTTCCTCGAATGTTTGGTGGCACTCACCTGGGAAGCTGTCTGAACTTTGGTTTTTCGGGAGTTTTTTTGATGACTGATTCAATTGTTTCTAGTAACACGTCTATTCAGATTTGTTGTTTCTCCCTGATACAGTCTTGGAAGATTTTATGTTTTTAGGAATTTATCCATTTCTTCTAGGTTGTTGGTGTGTATTGTTCAAAGTACTCTACAATCTTTTGTATTTCTGTGGTATTGCTTCTCCTTCGTTTCTGATTTTATTTATTTAGGCTTGCTCTTTTTTTCTTGATGAGCGTGGCTAGAGGTTTATCTATTTTGTTTATCTTTTCAAAGAACCAGCTCTTAGTTTCATTGACCTTTTCTATTGTTTTTTTTTTTAGTCTCTGTCTCATTTATTTCTGCTCTAATCTTTACCATTTCCTTTCTTCTACTCATTTTGGGTTTTGTTTGTTCTTTTTCTACTTCCTTTAGCGACGTGACTGCTTCATGTATTTTTACCTCATTTGATCTTCACTACAGCTCCACCACAGAGGAACAATGGCTCCCCTCGTTTTACGGATGAGGAGTTTAAGCAATCTGCTCGAGGTCGCACAGGTGGTAGGCGCCTGGACTGAGACCGCGGCCTGCGCTCAGCTCCCACCCCATGGTCTTTGGTCTCAAAACACAACTGGGTCATTTACTCATTAAATATGTTGACCTTATTAAAGATCAAGTTTTGTTGAATGAAAAATATGCTTTCTATTTTATATTAGACGTTCACTTCTGTTCTTTAGAAAATAAATGTGTGAAACAAAAACAACAGGTGGCCTAAGCATTTGGGAGAAGTTCAGGAACCACATAAGAATCTGAGCTCGTTGCATTCCTTCTGGAAAGCTGACTGTGCTACGTTTAGGTGCTGTTCAGTTAAAAAGTGACGCAGTGACGATATCTGACAAATACTTCCCACCTAAGTTCCATACCTTCCAGAAGTATTCTTCAGTATGGCCAGGGCATCTGGGTAGCCGTCCATGTTGTAGTCTCCGATACGAAGGGTGATTGGAATCGGTATTTCGGTTGGTCGCTGTTCATGCACGAATGGCACAAAGCCCCAGAGTGTGCCCTTATTGCTGAAATCCTGCAGGACTGGAACCCACTATGAATTAAGAAGAAAAAGATGAGATTTGACAATTATTTTAGAAAAAAAAAATTCACCATTTGCAAAACAAATGATCCATTACAAGTCTTCAAGATAAGCATCATCTTAAGTTCTTTATCTCTAGAATAAGATAGGATATTATAATTTACTTTGATAAATAGGTAACCAATACACTGGGGAAAAAACAGTTCCTGTTAAAATTTATCATTAGTTACCTTTCACTGAATGGGCACATAGGGCCTTAGAAGGTTTTTCAGAGAGTCACAGAATCTTAGATTAAAACGATGTTAATAATCACAGAGAACTGCCCGTTTAAAAACTTGTTTCGTGAAAAAATAACCTCGAGTAAATATTTTTAAAAATTAGAGCGAACTGTAATATCTAATACCGATGTCCTTTCAAGACCAGTTCAGGAAGAAAGCTAGAACATTACAGACTCCCCAGTCCTCCTGCTGTGCCTCCGACACATAACGATGACTTCCGTCATCGTCTTCGGAGCCAAGCAGCTCTGGGTCTCTCTGGACAATACCAGCCCTGACAAGTCCTGCCTGCCCGTGATTACGAGCTTGGTCACCAAAAGAGCTGAAAGGCATGTTTTTAATAAATCTTTATTTCTATATTAATTATAATGAGTAGAGAGAATAGGTTGGTTTCAAAATAAGCTTTTGGGATTCTGTCTCTTCCGAATGCCTGAACCTTCCCTTCTAATAATCTAATGCAAACTAAAAATCTAAAAGTAGAAATCCTACCTTTAAAATGATCGATGTGCCTGTAATAAGCTCAGAGTATGGATACTGGCACATCACCTGGGGGCATCCAAGCAGAAGCGGGCATGGCTGGCTTGAAATGGCAGGAGGCCAAATGTACCTAAGATGTTTTTTTCCTTATAAGCAAAAGAGACTCATTTCTATGGATGCATGACAAACTGTATTAAAAATGGCTTCTTGAAAAAGATTTAGTACACAGGGTATCCTGAACATTTTCTAGGTTATCCAAAGAAAGCATAATTTGCGAGAGGAAAAAAGAAAAAAAAAATAGCTTAATGATAAAGACAAATTTACAGAAAACGAGCTGTTTTAAAGAACTTGTCTGCATCTTTAATCAACTTTTCGATCTTTCGTAAAGCAAAAAAAAAATCATCAAAATGCTTCACTTGTCTGAAAAAAAATAGTTGGTTTTGTTTTGGAAGATGGGAAATTTCACAAAATGCCAAGTTATCACAAATTTCTGAAGAGGCTGACAGTTTATTAATGAGGATAAAGTATTCCTGTTAAGGTAAATGTATTAGGGTCTAAACTGTGAAAAGATTTTTCATTAATGTGACATCTTTAACAGTCACCAAAAAACTGTGACATATATCTTCTCAGAGAGAGATGACTGTGTAATTTGAAAATATTCTTACAGGAGTCTGTCACTTGAAGACAGGCTATAATTCCCATGTTTACTTATACCCATGAACCAATAAGGAGGTGTTACTTGACTAATGTTTTCAGTGATTCGGAGTCAAAAAAAGTTCAAGATAATAAAACTTAGAAGTGTCATAGTTAAATGTTTTTAGGATGCTGACTGTATAAAGACTTGTTTTCTTTAGTCTCTTAGTATAAAATGTGATGTTTCCTACCCATAAGGGCTATAAAAGTCAGTGTGTTATTCTAACATTCATTATCCCCAAATAGAAAATAAAACTGAATAACTGTACTGCTATATTACTGGTTTCCTTTCGGTGTTATCGATACGGAGAAATTCTTAGTGTCATAATCTATCATTCCCACATTAATCTTCGGCTGTGACTATCAGATACTAAATTGTTTACCTACGAGCTGCAGGGGAAAAGTCAGCATGAGCGAATGAAATAGATCTAGATACTGCAAATAAAAACGAGATTAGTCTTGAAAATAGATGCTCTACATAACCCTTTATTATAGTTATTGTGTCTTGCCATATTCCCAGCATATAAAATGAAAAGAGATCATTCAATTACAGGATCAAGAATGGGTTTTCTTCACTGGAAATGATTAGAACAGTACTTTCTCTTTTAATAAACCAATAAAAAAAATGATTTAAATGCAGTTCACTAAGTTAAAGTGAGAAAGCCAATAATGTATTTTTGGTTTCTCTCTGTTCTGATTCTTTGGATATCTTTTCCGACCCCTGAAGATTTTCTTCAAGAACGTAATTCTATTTACATTAAAAAACGAGCTGGTATACCTGCTTTGTTCCGGATCCCGCTAAGTAGATGGTGCTTCTCTGGCAGTTTTTATCTTCACAGCCTGGGAGTAAGTGATCCATGTGTCCATCCCCATCTGCCAAAAAAAAAAAAAAAAAAAAAAAAACAAACAAACCTCAAGAGTCTATCAACAGCCACAAAATAAAGTGTTCTTGTATGGCAGATTAAATTTCCTATTTGCTCAAAGTCTACGTTAACCTGGATAAAATGAGAAATTTGACCTGTGACTTTGAATAAACGTGATTCAATTAAAAAATTACTCTGGTGCTTGTGCTTCCTGTTACTTAGACTGTGTCTTCTTTAAAGTTGCTCACTTTTCTGAGGTTAACTGTTTATCTAATGCTGGAAAAAGACCCCATTTCATGCTGGATAATGTTAAAAACAGTCAATTAAAAAAATGGGAATTTTGACTTATTTACATAATTATCATTGCTGCCACGGGAGCATGTCAGCAGTAACCCATTATTATATGGCATATTTTAAATGTGTCTTTACACATAACTTATCTTTACACATACTTTTTAAAAAGTGTCTTTTGTATAGCATGAACTTCAAGAGTTATAAAGATTTCAGCTCCCTGACTTCTAAGAAGCGCCAATAAATTTTTATCAATAAAAAAGCAAATGAAGGGAATACAGATGTCATTTCCAACGGACTGGGTTTTAAAATGCCACACAGTGTCTAGAAAGACTGCTCCAGATGAGGCTGCTGAGGGCTTGGAATCAGTCCCTCCTACCTGCCGGCCCCACGCCTGGTGGGGTGTACAGATTCTGATGTCCTAGAGCTAAATCGACAAGGACATTCACAGCGGAGTGTTTCCTTAGCTTTTAGATGTGGGGCCTGAATTTTTGTTGCTTTAATCACTGATTTATTTGCTCCGGTTTAATGTTTCACTTCACGTGTGCCCGCCGTGGAGCCTTCGCTTAGAAGGACATAGAAGGGTGACAAATGATGGCCTTCTGGTATAGGCTTACCTACTGAGAGATATATAACTATAATACGCCCACTGAGTCTCCAATAATGTATTCGAAAGGAAAAAAACCTTCAGGCCGAGTGGGACGGAAGCCTAGCGGAGGGAGGTGACCTCAGCAAGGCGAAGGCGAAGGTGGGGCACGGGCTCAGGGCAGGCCGCCTCTCACGATCAGCAAAACTACAGCTAAGCCACACGACGACCGGCACGGGGACCGCCTGAGGTCTAGCTGAAAAGAAGGCCCACAGCTGGGGACATATTGAAGAGGCCACCTTGAGGATGTAAGGGAATTGCTGGAAATTAAGTCAGGGGAAAAAAAAAAATCTTGGGAAAAAAAAGGGCATGGCCTAGTGAAAAATGAATTTCTTTCATTTAATTTCATGGGCTAATTACTTCAGATTCTCATGATTGATGTTTGTGATAACATTAAATAAAATTGTTGGAATAATAATGGAAAGTGGATTACTGAGAAAGAAGTTGAGAGAGAGATGGAACTCTAGGCAGGAAAACTTAGAAAGGAGAAGGCTTTCTGAGGCCATAAACATTTATCATGGTTAAAAAAAATAAATAAAAAAGAGCTAGTCAAGTAAGAATGAATTAAATGCAAAAATGTGATTTATAAGCTGGCTCTAGTAATAGCACAGATTTCATTAAAAACCAAACCATTTTATTACAAATTAATGGGGGACCGATTAGAGAAACGTTACTAAGTCTCTGCCCTTCATTTTTTCCCCAGTGGCAAAAGATTAGATCATGATTCACACTTTTCTCCCCCCCCCCACCCGTTTCTCTTTCTTCCAAGAAGTTTCCTATTTCCCATGAGTATATTCACCATGACTTTGCCGATATTTAATGCTGGCAAATAACCATCTAATAACCATACAACTAACTCACCTGATAACATCATAACCCCGCCTTTTAGTATAAATTATCAGCAATATTTTATAGGTATCTACAGAAATCTAGAACTCGATCAGAGACCATGTTTCTCGTGCTGCCTCTACGTGCTATTTTTTGATATTTAAGGGAAATGAGAGAAAAGCTTTCTGAGACTCCAACTTCATAACCCCCCGAATTTCTCTCTTAAAAAAACTTTTATATCTTACATGTTTCACCTTTCTGCATGTTTTTTTTAACTTTTATTTGAAAATAATTTAAACTTAAAAGTACAATAATAAAAACAGTACAAGGGATGCGTGTCAGCTCCTAACTAGATGTGCCCCGTGTTAACATTTCCCCGCATCTGTGCCATCATTTGTGTGGCCTGCGACATCCATCTCCTATCTGAACCAGGTACGGAATCACGTAACTTGCGGCCCTTCACCCCTAAACACGTGAGTGTGTATTTCCTAGGCACGGGCATGGTCTCTGACGTAACCACAGCACACTTCACCGCTTCGCACAGATTAGCACTTTTATCCGATGCGCCATCTACGTTCCGACTTCACCCAGCGACCTAATAATGCCCCAGTGTTTCTGCCCTGCAGCACGGGGCCCAGGAGAGGGGCAGGAATTGCATTTAGCTGCTATTTACCTTTAGCGTCCTTTAATCTAGAATGGTTCCAGTCTTTGTCTTTTATAATCTGCATATCTTTTTTTTTAACCTCACACAAAGGAATGTTTTTCTTTTTAGTAAGTTATTATGCTTAAGAAAGAAAGTAGTTTCAGAAAAATAAGTTTCGCATGAATCAGAGGCACAAGGCTAGGGACTAGGATTTGTTTATGCAAATTCTCTGCGAAGTGCTGAGACTTTGTGAGCAGACTGGGAGGGGCCCCGGACTGTGAGGCAGGCCGCACGTGTGAGGAAGTCACAGGAACCACGACCCCCGACTGCCTTCCTCCCAGGACCTGAGGAAGGCGCCTGGCAAGTTCTCCTGAAGGCTACGTTCCTTCCTGAAGACTAGACAGGAATGAGAACAGAAGGGATGACATTTTGATGAACTCACTTTATGACCTGCGGTGTGAAAACCGGCCCTCGGAGCAGCTCATCACTAGAGACTGAAGTGCACACGAGTCGTGTGATGCTAACCTTACGCCAGATTTCAAATAAAATTCTTCTCTAAAGCAGCTAATTTTCCTGAAATAGATTTAATGATTCAAACTGCTTTTCTGAAAAATTTTAATTTTAAAACCAAGAGGACACTAAAAGTTATTGTTCTCATAAAAATGGATTACAATGAATTTCTGCATAATAATTTTTCTGTTTAATTAAGCAGGAGACAAAGGACACATAGAAGAATGGGTCACACGTATATTACTCAGCCTCTTGAACGTTCGTAATACTTTCGGTCTCATGAAGTGAGCTCATCTGTGGTATCGTTTGAGTAAATTACAGCTCACTGTTCCGGCCCTGGACTCCCTGGCCAACCTGACGATCCACAGTTTCTCTAACACAGTGATTCCCAAATGTGGTCCCCGGTGCCCCGGCCTCAGCATCACGGGGAGCTTGTAAGAAATGTGAATCCTGGGGCCCCCGTCCAGATCTGATGCGTGAGGCAGGACCTCTGCGGGGAGCGCGCAGCCTTGTTTTCATAAGCCCTCTTATGAAAATGCACACATGCACGCGTGGTGAGGCGTGGCGTCTCCCACGGGTGCCAGGGTGCCATTACGTACTCCTACTTGCCCTGATCATGCTCCTCTGTTTAGCAATAACTTCCTTGTTAATCAGATGGCACTGCCCCGTCAGGACTCAGACCTGTGTGCCTTTCTCAGGAGCTGTGCTTCAGCCTCTTAGGCTTGACTCCAGGTCATCTGCAAATTCTTGTGTCTTCTGGATAGGTCACTTCACCAGGGGGACAAAACAATTACTGTTACGTAAAACAGTGGTTTCGTGTGACTGTCTTGCCACTCCATGAGAGGTGTGGAGATTTTAACGTAATGGAAAGACTAGTTAGATATGGATTTTTAACTTGGCTTAGCTCGTAATAAATAATTAACCATCTAATTTTGGGAAAGAAACTGAAAAATAAATTTTTAAAGTACTAAGATACCTGAGGAACAGGATCTTTGTATTTTTAGAGCTGTTCGAGACATATTCTGCGTGCCCCAGCTCCCAGCTCCCCTCTTTAGTGGCAGCCACGGTGGCGGGTCCACCTGCAGGACGTGGGTCCTGCCCCGTAAACACACAGCTGGCCCTCCGCAGACCAGGGTTTGCATCCACGGATCTTAATCAATATTCTATGATGCAGAGGGCCCGCAGTGATCCCTGCCATTCTATATGAGGGACTTGACCATCCCCGGATTTTGTACCACAGGGGGTTCTGGAACCAACCCCCAGTGGATACCAAGGGCCAAGTGGGGAGTCAAAAGTTATACGTGAATTTCTGACCGCATGGGAGGGTGGAGTTGGTGCCCTAACCCCGCACTGTTCAGGGGTTAACTAGTACATATAACATACACACACACACACACACACACACACACACACACACACACAAAACTTGTACATATAACATATATACACATATACACATGTATATATGTATATGTATACGTATGTATACATACATATACGTGTATATATACGTATGTGTATATGTATACGTACGTATACATACGTATACGTATACATACATATACGTATACATATATATACATATAACACACACACACACACACACACACACACACACACACACACACACATAATCCTGCACAAATGATAGAGTACTCCACTTGTTTTTGGCACCTTGACTTTCTGATTTAATATATCTTTGAGACTGATAAATTTACATCTGCTCCACATATAACGGAGCATTACACTGAATGAATATAGTATCTCTTAAAATAACCAGTCCTCACTGATGAGCAAACATTGCATTGTTTCCAATCTTTGATAATCCAAACGATCCAACAGTGAATAATTCTGACATATATTATCTCATCTTTGTGAAATTATATCAAAGTATAAATTCCTAAAATGGAAATTACCGTTTCAATGGTCACACAAACATAATTTTTTCATTTTAATCTCCAAAGAGGAGTGGTTCTCAAACTTTTTAGTCTCAAGAATCTTTTATACTCTTAAAAACTGAAGACCCCAACAAGCGTTTATGTGGGTCATATCTATGGGTATTTATCATATTAGAAATTAAGACCAAGAGATACTTCAATACATATTAAGTTAAAAAAAAATCACAAACCTATCAAACCTAAACACAAATAACATTTTCACGAACATTAACTATTTTCTAAAACAAAAACGTTTTGCAAGAAGAGGGGTACATCTGACTTAACAGAAAAAGCGATCTCCACACTGCTTTTGTATCCAATCTGTAGTTTCGGTTGACGAACATGAAAACAGTTGGGAGAAGGATTTGAACGACCTTTCAGATGACCCCCGAGTCTTCCCCATCACCACCCAAGTCCGTGAGCAATCACGTCTTGAGGGCTACTGCGATGAAGAACGTGGAGCCGCATCGATGAACTCTTCCGACTCCATTAATTAAAAGCCGGCAGTCTAGTTTATACTTTGAATGTTTTAGGAATGTTTTAGCAAGGCATGACTTTGTAAAAATCACACAGCAAACATTTAGAAAATACTGGTTCACTGAGATATGCGGATCTTTCAAATGTCGAAACATTTTGTTATACGATATCAAAAATTCACAAGTGTATATCGCCAACGATCTCATCAAAAAAAATCTTTCGGTACTGGGGAGCCATCAGCTCATGGGAGCAGATAAAAGTTTCCAAAATTTCCATGTTTTTTGCTTGAAAGATCAAATGTGTAAAAAAAATTTTTTTTAAACTTAATTTGATTTTTTAAAAAAAATCAAATGTATTGGGGTAACATTGTTTAATAACATTATATGAATTTTGGGTGTACGGTTCTATAAAACAATTCTATAAGAATCAAATTTTACCCCTGGCACCTTCCCGTCCGTTGCTTTCTTGAAATGACAAGCTCATTTTGTTCATTTTAGAGAAAATGTCTACCAAATTCCCAGGACTGAGTAACCATAGTTTGTCAGTTGTTCTTTCAGGTAAAAAACGGCGTGTTACACTAACAGAAATAGCCGCTTCGGCTGCTGCTCGAGCGCACAGACGCCTTTCGGGAAGACAGCGCCTCATCCGTGCGTCCTCATTTCCAGACACAGACGGTCAGAAGGGTATGTAGCTCAGGCGTCGAGATTTAGTTAAATGATTTCTGCTGCTGCTTCATCAAAAACATCCTTAAGTGACACTATTTTTCTTATTTCCTTCCACCTCCTTCTTTATTTTAACACTGTGAGTGCAGAGTACAATACATGCTAATCATGTTTGGCATCGCTGCTTTGATCCGAGCTAAGTGGCAAGCGGCTTCACCCGCCCGGCTTCTACATCGTCGGAACAATGTCAACACTGAGAAAGGGAAATGGAGCCTTAGAATTACTGTGAAGATGGTTTTGACCCCATGGTCCCCCGAAGAGCTGCAGGAAGTCCCTGCCCCCGCCCCAGGGGTCCACTTTTGGACCACGCTTTGAGAATCTCTGCCAGAGAGGTTGTACCAATAAGTGAATTATCCAATAGTCTGATATTTGCCACTCTAAGTAAAAATGGTTTTAATTGTTAGTTTTCTTAACAATGATGTTATTGGTCTTTTTCTTGCCAATTTGTAGAAGTCCTTCCTACATTAAGAAAATTTTTCTTTGGTTTGGGATTTATTAATAGTTTCCTTTATAGCTTCTAGGTTTTGGTTATAACTTATAGAGGCATTTCCAATTCACAGCACCCTGAGACATTATTTCTACTTGTAAGTCTTAGATTCACCTGGAATTTATTTTAGTATAAAATGTCAGTTATAATCCTACCATACTTTTTTACAGATGGATATACCTAGTTGTACCACACCCCTTACTGAATGAGTCATAGTTTTCAGAAAAGAAACTCAACATGTCTTGTATGATTTCTCTTTATCTGTAAAATGATCAAAAGGAACACGATTTGGCTACTGCGAGGGGCCACTGTGAGGATTAATTATGTTACCGTATCCCCTCGCTGTGTGCGCTCAGGACAGTGGAATGCTGTGCTTAGTAGGCAGGCGACTGAGAAAGAACGCACGACTCCTGGACTGACAGAGTGCCTGGTCTTGAGAGTTCTCACTTCCAGGACGCACTGCCAGTGGGAAATATGGAAACATTTGATCATGAAAAATGAAAGCAGAAATTTAGGATCTGACGAATGTTACTCCATAGATAAGGTAAAAAAATTGTAAGTGGAATGGCTAAATATTTCGATCTGTAACCTGGAACTCTGAGTTCAGTAACGAAAACGAATCAGCGATTTCTGAATTACAGAGGAGAAAGTGGCACGACAGCTCAAACAGGGGATAAGTCCAAAGGACTCTTTCCACCTTCTGGAAAACTCACTCGTGGATGGCTACGACATACACAGATATAAACACTGCAAGTCACACGACTAATAATGGTAGAAGGCTCTGAACAGATTTGCAGGCTTTCTTTAACTGCTAAAGAAAGTGGGACCCAAAGCTAGAAGATTTCTATGATTTCTAAAACTGCATTTCTTGCTAAAACAGATGCAGAAAAGGGAAGAGGTAACAGCTTTCCCATCGCATTTGTCAAGAGACACGTGATAGGGAACGTATTCACTTACAAAACTACATTTGTTGCGGTTCGTTATAATATAGAGCTGGAAATACACATACAAGTATGTACTAAAATAGAAAAATTACCCAAAGTCCATTTTCTTTTCGCTTCCACTGAAACATATAGAGTATGGCACTTTATATTTTTCAAAAGAGCACAGTAACATTGGATAAATTATAGGCACAGAAATCGACCA
Organism: Pteropus vampyrus; assembly: GCF_000151845.1. Classification (NCBI taxonomy): domain Eukaryota; kingdom Metazoa; phylum Chordata; class Mammalia; order Chiroptera; family Pteropodidae; genus Pteropus; species Pteropus vampyrus. The sequence goes on from NW_011889009.1 coordinate 1,011,009, forward strand.
AATATGACACAAAAAGGATTAGAATAGCCGGATTAGATTTTTTAAGGAAAAAAATTCAGAATTTTAAAATAAATGATGAATAGTTTAAAAAAGAGGGCATACATGAAAATATTTTATTTCTTTAGTGTTTTTTTTAATGCTCATAAACCAAACTATGACAGTAAGAAACAGGTGCTAGGTCAATTAAAAAAAAAAGAAAAAAGAAAAAGAACATATTATCGTATTATCATGTGGAAGGTATAAACTTAATTTCTTCAAAACATTCGTTTTAAATGACAAAATTATGAACATGGGCATCAGTTCCTTGTTTTGCCTCGGGTGCTCAGTGGCACACAGGTCGACTTCTGAGCTGTGTTTCTGTAACGCAGTTGATACCAAGAGTTCAGTTTCGCCAAGGCCACGGCACGGTTTAAGACCACGGGCTTAGGTGTCACAAGCACCTGGGTTCCTATGTCAGCTGTCACTTGCTAGCAGTGTGACTACAGGCAAGTTACCATTTCTTAGCCTTTGTCTCTTTATCTGTAAAATGCACACAGTACCCCAACATTTTCTTATACATTTTAAATGGTGTCGACGATGAAACTGGCAATCATTCACTGGGTGTTCACTACGTTCGCAACACTGTCGTAAGTTTTACACGTTATCTCGTCTTCACGGTGACACCTACCATGTTATTATCCTATGCTCTCACCCCAACTTGACAGAAGAACAGAGGTACCCAGAGGTGAGGCACTTGCCTGTGACCAGTTACTGAGAGGCGGGCAGCCTGACTCAACCCTGTGCTCTCAGCCACCACACTGTGCCTGGCACATGCAAGCTTAATAAACGCCAGTCCCTGTCAGGATGGTGAACACTCAACGGTGTCAAACAGGTGACAAACGTGGATGCTACAAGGTCAACGACGGTCGCTTTCACATAAGTCAAGAGTCGCCGCTCCAAAAACGCAGGGAAAGGCTACGGCCATTCAGTTTCCTCTGGAGAGCCTGAAGGATGGCATCACCCCCAAGAGGAAATCGGCTCATTAACCCAGACGTTGACAATGGCCATGAGTTGGGGTTATCCTGCAATTTCGGCCCACAACCGTCTGTCACTGAAACACGCGCGCCCTTGGGAATTCACCTTTGAGATCCCTTTATAACCTGTGATATTTTAAATAAACAGGGCTAGTTTCAAAGCACAAAAAAGGGACAGATTTCAAAGACTAATCTGAAACATTCTTTTGCAAAATAAGTACTTTACAGTCATGCTAATTTTGAAATTTCCATGAGAAAAGTATTTTAGAAGTTTTTAGTCATTTGATTGTACAATGAGCTAATTAGCACTTTTTTCTCAGAAGATAAACATCTTTAATTCCCTTCCCAACTGTAGTAGAGTAGTTATCATTTCCGCTGAGGGCAAAGGCTGATAAACATGTAATCTCTACAATAACCAACACGTCTCCAAGACCTCCAGCTCTCGGGGCTCAGCCCTCACCTTTAAGAATACCCCGCACCCCGATTACATTAATAAAAGTTTCTTCTATCCGAAATGTCCGGAGCAGAGTTGACTTTTCTAGCTCAGGCTGAATTCCGTTTCTCTAGGTGGCTGTGAACTTCCTGTCACAAGGGTGGGGACGGGTGAAATGAATAACTGGCAGCAGTGACAACGCCATCAGTCTCACGAGATATTCATGTTCCAAATCAGAATCTCTTTATACAACCTTTTCAAAGGAGAAATAGCGAAGCGAACTTTATTAAGTCGCTAAGGTCATAAGCAAAGTGAACGATAAATTCTGCATCAGCTACGATCTCTTAAGTTATTTCATGTACGTTAATGAAAAGTAAATTGTTTGACTTAAGAGGTGTAAAGATCCCCCCTAACTTCGGTGTTTTGTTCACACAGCTTCCTAATCATTAATCCCTTTACTTTAAATAATCGGTCAACAGAATGTAACAATCGACTTTGACTAAGTTCAAAATAGATGGTAGGAATATAAAGGGCCACGGACACCATGTCCGTTACCGCCATCCATTTTACAGGTGGGGAAATTAAGGCCCGGAAAGGTGAAACTGCTAGTCCAGGGTCACGTGCAGAGGGAGAGGCAAGACCTGCCTCCAGTCACGTGTTCCTTCGGCGACGCGGGCTCTGTTTAGGAATGATTCTGATGTAAGAATGGCCAGGCTCAGGTAATTATCTGGGCATAAGTCGCCACGCAACATCAGAATATTGATGTACGGCTTTCTAACTGCCTTCTGCAGTTTATTCAAAGGTACCGGAGCGATTTAAGGGGTTACTCATCTGTGAAATAATTGAAACATCACTTACTATTACATTTGTAAACTTCTCAATTGTGCTTGTAAGCACTGAAAAAAATCACCAAAGAAGAAAAAGGGGAGAGAAACATCCAAACACGCGGTTGTCTCAATTTTCATAAATATACAATACCTAAAGCTTGGCTCCATTTCCCCCCCGCTCTGATACGCTGGAGGGGTATGCTGGGTGGAGGCGGAGAACAGGAAAGCCCCTAACATCTGCTGAATCCTAGCAGAGCTTCCTTTGTATACACTCTCACCCTTAATTCTGACAAAAACCGTGAACAAAGTAGTTGTATTCTCATTTTAGACACGAGGACATTGGTGCTTGGTGACAGTAATCGTCCAGGCAGAAAGCTAGTTAAGTGAGTGGCTGGTAAGTACGAGATTTAAATTTCAAGTCTAAGTTTATTATCCAAGGCCATCTCCTTCCCTTACTGAAACTGACGCGCACCTTTGAAGGGTTCGACCGAGATTAGCGACCTAGCAGAGGGCTAGACTCTAAGGCAGTGGCCAGTCGTGGACAATAAGTCCTCAGATATAACCTGAGTTTATTGGTTCAGGTATAAGAAATGTGAACGCTCCGTCTAAATTTGTTCATTCAGCAAAATATATTAACATCGTGTTAACCGCAATATGAAATGGTCAATAACTTTCCTAAGTCCGGGCAGCAGGTGGGGGAGGGGCTGGGATTCACACCAGGAGCCTCCTGGCTTCAGAACCACAGGCAGGTCCCTCTCGTCCCCATGCCCAGTTCCTCATTCACGACACAAACAGAGAGGACACGAGGCTCCCTGCGGCTTTCGGGGATCTGCCCCTTCACCTTGCTCTTCAAACGGGAGAACAGACTCTTCATCACTGACTGGGGCCGACTAAGCAACACTGACTCAGAAACGTGACGGCCCAAATTTAGATTTCAAAAGTTACAAGCTGTGATATCTACATCTGCATGGCTTCGCCGTCCAGTAAACAGTGTCTTATGAATTTACATGTCCATAATGACACGGAAGACACGCCATCGCCGTCCTGCTACACTGGCCCGCCAGTCGTGAAATAATTGTGTCAGCACGTAAAGAGCTTCCCATCGGGCTCCCTTCCATCTGGCCGATCGCTGACTTTGCTAAGGACAGTGAGACCCGCCGTTATTCCCACCCAATACCCCGCCCGCAGCACAGGTGCACATTTTTCCTTCGTTCCTTGATAAATGAGGTCATTGTCCTGTAGGATGAGTTATGGCTGCAGAAAATACATTTTG
>NW_011889009.1:1015714-1017640 GCF_000151845.1 Pteropus vampyrus
CACTGGCCCGCCAGTCGTGAAATAATTGTGTCAGCACGTAAAGAGCTTCCCATCGGGCTCCCTTCCATCTGCCTGATCGCTGACTTTGCTAAGGACGGTGAGACCCGCCGTTATTCCCACCCAATACTCCGCCCGCAGCACAGGTGCACATTTTTCCTTCGTTCCTTGATAAATGAGGTCATTGTCCTGTAGGATGAGTTATGGCTGCAGAAAATACATTTTGCTCTGCATTAAACACTAGAACCTAGGTGCAATAAGCCTTTAAAAAGTCCTAGAGCAAGTAATTTCACATTATTTTTCCCTTACGAGTCATTTCTTGAAGCCTTGTTTCTAGGCAAATTATACATCTTTATGTGGGTGAAGAACTGTCAGCTGGATTATAATGCTGACACTTGGGTCCATGCAGTTTCAACTCTGACAGCCAGGAAGTCCTGCGGCTTTGTCCTCACTCTGAGCTACAGCAAATAATCATCACTCAATATTAGTACAATTTCTCAAGTGGATTCCATTTTATGATATTATTCTCCTACCCACAAATATGATTAAAAAATAATCTAAATAATATAGTACTCTGAGTTGAGGGAAAATACAAACTGTTTTCAAGAACTTTAAAATTAACTTGAAATGGATTATAGACCTAAATATAAGAGGTAGAATTAGAAAACTTTAGAAGAAAACTTACAGAAGATTTGCAAATCCTATATCAGATACTAGATTTTGTATCGAGAGTATACAAAAAAGTCTTATAATAATAAGACATACAACCAATTAAAAAATGGACAATGATCTAGACTAGACATTTCACTAGAGAAAATATACAAGTGGCAAATAAACACATGAAGAGATGCTCAGCATCATTAGTCATAAGGGAAATGGAAATAAATGGCAAAGTGAGACACCTCTACGCATTCGACAGAATGGTTATAAGAAGAAAGACTACACTAAATGCTGACAAGGACGCGGAGGAACTGGAACCCTCCTATGTAGGGGGTAGTACTTACAAGGGTACATTCACTTGGAGAACAGGTTGGTAACTAGGAAAAAGTTAAAGAGGCACTTGCCATACAGACCTAGTAATTTCACTCCTAGCTGTAACCAGGGACAAATGAAACTGTACGTCTACACAAAGTCTTTTAAGCAAATGTTCACGGCATCTTATTCAGAAGAGCTCCAAACTGGAAACATTCTAAAATGCTCTTCAGTGGGTGACAGTGCTCAGACAACGGGATACCACTCTGCCGTAAAAAGGAACACATTACGCATACGCACTATGAGAATAAACTTCAGAAGCATAATGTCAACCGAAAGAAGTCAGAAACATTATAGGATTCTCTTTATATGAAATTGCTAAAATAGACAAAAAGTAGACCAAATGACATCAGCAAAATGGCAGACTAGACAGCTTCAGACACATAAAAAGGCCAAGTAGAAACCTATAGAAACAACTTTGCCAAAAGTACAGAAACTGTCAAAGGCTGACAGCCTGAATTAAAAATAAAAGGTAAGTTGAAAACAGTGGGCAAACTCTGCCCTCGCCCTGGCCCTGCTGGGTGTGATGGCAGAGCCGAGGTTTTGACAGCTCGTGTCCCCAGGGGAGACCCCAGATCCAGAGGCAACGGAGCAGACCTTGTTTGCAAACTACTGTACATATCTGTTCTGACTTGTCTAGGGGCTGCCTGAGCCACGTGCGAGGTGCTTCTTTCTTTTGTCTAACTTGAGACGTAGGCCAGGGCAACAGTGAGCACCGCACAAAAATAACACAGGGTCCGCAGATGCTAGAGCTGAAGGTTATAGGTCAAGATATACCACTGGCTGCCTAAAGCGTGGGGGCGGGGGGGGGGGAGACCCGGGGGAGAACGTTTGGAAAATTCGGACATTTAAAAGCACCCGCGTGTGGGCATGGGTGTGGGGTTAATTTAGAAAGCC
>NW_011889009.1:1018810-1021041 GCF_000151845.1 Pteropus vampyrus
GACATAGGCCAGGGCAACAGTGAGCACCGCACAAAAATAACACAGGTCCCGCAGATGCTAGAGCTGAAGGTTATAGGTCAAGATATACCACTGGCTGCCTAAAGCATGGGGGCGGGGGGGGGGAGACCCGGGGGAGAACGTTTGGAAAATTCGGACATTGAAAAGCACCTGCGTGTGGGCATGGGTGTGGGGTTAATTTAGAAAGCCACACGCATGCCCAGGGCAAGACACATGCTCAGAAAAGATGTGGGAGACCCTAAGTTTTCACCCCGGGTTGCCCTCAGCACTCAGCCGAAGACCGGCTAAGTCAAGAGGGAGCCATCCAGTGCAGACGCAGAGGCCGGGAGAAGCGGTCCCCCCATCTTTTAAGCTCCTGCTCGTCAAGGAGACCTCTGCCGTGCGTGAGTGGAGCACGAGCTACAGGAGCGGGCTTCGGGGAGTGCACACGACGAGAGCGACTGGAAAAACAGTCAAGCGAACGGATGCCACAGCCTGGACCCCGGGCAGGGTGGGGGGCCGGCTTCCAGAGTAAGCCCTTCGCGGTGTTCAAATGGCCAGTCCACGACAGAGAAATCACGGGGCGCTCAAAGAAACAGGAAGGACAGCCACTCACAGGGACAAAATGCGCCACGGAACCGTCCCGGGCAAGCCCACGCATCGGAGTCTAAGTACTTCACAGTGACCGTTCCCGGGACTAACTGCACATTCACGACACCACGCGCCATTAAAAAGTCAAAATCATGGTGTAGTTGGAGAATACAACACGCCGGAGATGGCTGTACTCAAAAGAGCCTTTACCTGCAAAGGCGAAGACCCATCACACACAAACCCGCGCGTACGAGCTTCGGACGCTGAGCTTCCTAGTTTTCCCCGATATTCGTCTACTTTAAAAGAAACAAATACAGCCTGGTCTGCTTTAAACGCTGAGTATATAGAAAATCAAGACTCTGCAGTAGTAATTTTATCATTTGTGTATAAATTACCATTTCCAATCAAAAAGCATTCAAAATATTTATCAGAATCGCACCTGGCATCTGTGACTCACCAAGATAGATGCCTCAGCCTCTGCTGGGAAGCACGAACTCGGGGACTAATCACTTTTGCTATGGCAACCACTGCACGCAATCGCCACGGCGACACGCGATGAAAGGGGAATGCGGCAGAGCTGGACTCGCCTGAGAGGCACGCGCGCTCGGCCCGTCTCGTCAGTGCCGGGCCACACGGCAGTGCGCACAGAACCCGCAGCTTTACCGAGAACGGGTCATGGTCGGAGGAGACGAAGGTCCAGCAGGTTGGAGGGGAAACGGTTTCAACTGGTCGCTGTTACTCTGACGATATCAGAACTAAACTGGCACGAGGAAGAGCCAGAGGATACGAGGACGCTGTGCGAATACGACAGGTAATAATGTAGGTACCACGGACGACGCGCACTGTCAGAGCGCGGGAGTCGGGGAAGGGAAACATGGAGACCAAGAGCTCTAATTTATGAGGACCCAGGCTGTCTCCTACTGGAAGCAGCACCTATTTTAGAGATTCAGAACAATTTTTAGTTCAATCACTTAACTTTAATCAAAATGAGCAAAAATAGCCTTACATCAGTCCTCATCACGTGAATAGCACTCGGAAGTCTTGGTTTAGGATTCTGGTTGAAGATGCTTAAGACGCGGCCTAAATCTGGGCTCAATTCTTAAAAACGAATTGGTTCACTCAATTAGAAAGTTCTTCGTTTATTCACGGAGTGTTTACGGTGTGGCTGCTGCTGCTCCAGGCGTGAGGTAGCGCAGAGGACCACACACGCCCACGCAGTATCTTCTAGCGAGAGCACACGAGCAAAACGGACGGACAGCATGCCAGACGGTGACAAACGCTACAGAGGAAAATGAAGATGGAGAGGGGTGGGGGGTGCTGCGGGGAGGGGGCACGATTTTACAGAGTGGTCAGGGAAGGCTTCCTGGAGGAGGTGACGTTTCAGGACGCGGGGTGCTGAGAGCGCGAGCTGTGCGGAACTCCTAGACGAAGTGCTCTGTGTGGGGAGGGAGCAAGGGCCAAGGCCCTCCGAGGGACCATGCCTAAAACAGGCTGTGCGGCACCCATCCTACGTCCCTCCAGGGCCTGCAGCTGCCACTCGCCATCTCCAACTGAACGCGTCCGCAGCGGGACCACTGGTGAACAGGACCCGAAAGGCCGCTTCCTGCTCCTTTCCAGTTCAGTGAACGGTGCTGCATCCAGAC
>NW_011889009.1:1022366-1024221 GCF_000151845.1 Pteropus vampyrus
AACTGAACGCGTCCGCAGCGGGACCACTGGTGAACAGGACCCGAAAGGCCGCTTCCTGCTCCTTTCCAGTTCAGTGAACGGTGCTGCATCCAGACCGCTGCCCGCCCATGGTCGGGGAGGCACCTTCTAGTTCTTTCCCTCTTCCGTCCAACATCCGATGCCTCAGCGAGTCCTGCCATGTCTGTCTCCAGCGTTCCCGAGATGTAATCACATCTCTCCATCTCCTAGCGACTGCCCCAGTCCACGCCCTCGTAACCACTGCCTGGTGACTCGCGTGTTCTAACAAGTCTCCCTGGAGCTTCCGGTAACAGCTAGAATGAAATCCAGACTCCCGACCCTGGCCCACGAGGCCCCGACGGCCTGGGTAAGCCCCTTTCTGTCCCTGAACACCTCGTAGGTGGCTCTGTCTGCACAGGACACTCTTCTGAGCCCTCCTGCGACACTGCTCAAGTCTCGGGTCAAGTCGCTCCGATCGGCTGCAGAAACAGCCCTTCTCATTTCCGGTGATAGACCTTATTTCCTCCAAGCTTTCGCCACCTTCTAAAAATAACCTACTAATTCACTTGTCTCTCCTCCCTCGATAGAATCTGAACTCCGTGAGAGCAGAGTTCTCGTGTGCATTATTCATGGCCATATGCCCAGCTTCTAGAACAGAGAAGTCCAAGTAGCAGGCACTCCAGAAAGGAGATTCTGAATTCATTAACACCTTGTTCTTCTTCAGCGCAAAACTGAAAGGAAGAAAAACTGATCGCTGTACAATTTTAAAGAACAGATTAAACTATTTGATTGAACTGATACATCTGTACCAAGGAAATACAAGTATTATGTTTCAAATTCCTTGAATCCTGCACTTAACCTAATTTGTGTATATTCTATATATTAAAGTGTTCTGCATTTAATGAAAAAATAAATAATGCTACTTAACAAAAGGGCAGCCAATTTTCAACTTTAAGAAACAAACAAACGAACAAAAGTATACTATTAAGTCTTTGGGATGAAAGGCAGCCCTAAATAACTCACGTAACAAGACCAAGCCCAGAAAGCAGTAACATCTAGAACTTTCCTCTACACACCCTCTTTTACAATTTAAGTATCTATTTAAAGGCATTTGATTTTTAAAATCCTTTTGTAAAAGAGAATATAAACATTCAATTATTCGCTAAGACCCAGTTGAATATAAAATTCAAATTTCCAATGTTGTATGTCAATTATACCTCAATAAAAATATTTTTTAATTTCTATACATGGCTCATCTGATTTACTTTTAGGTGCAGATCAAGCACTAACAAGAAAAAATTTTAATCTGTCACACTGTTATTGAGCACACCTAACTGTAAAACAAGAGGGAGTATAATGGCCGTTACCTCAAACTAAGCATTTCAGCTCTATCATCGTTAATTCTGTATTAAAATCTGCATTTTCGCCACACATCTTAACAATGAATGGTATGGCTTCTCGTACACTGTAGCAGCTATTCATTTCTTTATTGACTATTACTCTTCTGTAATTTACTTTTTCATTATTAAATTAATCTAAGCGCAACGGAAAATCTGGAAAACAGGAAATAAACCGACCCACCACCCTATCTAAACAACCATTATCGTTTCGAAACATTTCTTTCTAGTCTGCTTTTCTAGAGGACGGTGACAGTGTACAACACGTTGCCTGCTCTTTTCTGCCATCAGAATCTTCAGAGCCATCACCTCTGGCTGTGTAGCATTCCGTGGAGCTCTACTAGCTGATTTCTGGGAAAGGACTTCTTTGTCTTATAAAGAAAATAAATGACATCATTACTTTGAATACAGTCACGTGCCACATAATGACGTTTCGGTCGAGCCACGTAGATGAGGGTGGT
>NW_011889009.1:1025161-1043662 GCF_000151845.1 Pteropus vampyrus
GGCTATAACGACGTCTGTTCCTAGGCATTCTGAATGAGCTGGGAGCCATTTAAACTCCTTTCTGGAACAGGATTCTTCCTGTGCGCCGTATCATTCATTCGAGTGTGCGCCTTTTTTTTTTTTTAACTGAATGAATGGTGAATTTCTGAAATCATGCTGACTTCCTGTCAGTCACTTTCCTCGACTTGGTTCAAAGGAAGTGGGCGGGGTGGAGGACAGCGGGCAGGATGCGATTCACATATTCAAATACACAGAAAAATGCATATTTTGTATATATTAATATTCATGAACTTATTCGGTGCCATCTGCTTTTTTGGACTCATTAACAGTCTTGTTTTTCTGACAATACCCAACGAAGAATACGTGGACTTTTAAACAGATATTGTGAGCTATTTATTCAAAGTTTACTGATATGTTAAAAATTTACTGATATACTACCTTAAGTTATTAAGAACAGGGGAGAATAGTGTTTCTTAACTGACTATATCCTATTCTGCATATTTACATTTAATGTAAATGTCTATGTTTATGGTTAGTGCAATTTCAAAACAATTCAAAGTAAAGCTACTAATAATTTTATTAAAAGCAATGAACCTTATCATAGAAAACATGCAATCATAAAACAAATAACTTTAATTTGAGGGTTTTTACCAAGGATTAAGGGGGGTCTGCGAGCCCCCTGAGAATTATAGAATGCACATACACTTTTTGCCCTACAGAGACCTGCAAAGAGATCTGTCGCTAACCCAGCTCATTAGGTCAATCACCAAACTAAAAAATTACTTTCATGTATTCTATCACTTGACTATTTCTATTAAAGACTATAAACCGGACACCAGAAATTTGCTTAAGATCAAAGTAATATTCAATGTAATAAACTAAAATACAGTACGACATAGAGGTTCACGTTGACATTTCCATCAAATAACAAAATAACACCGCCAGACCCCGTCTCAGCCGTGCCGGGACACAGCCGGGACAGTGCGCGGTGGGCCGACTTAGTGACCGGCCGAAGAGCAGTGACGACGACAGAACCGGGCGAGCCCAGCGACAGACAAGCCGCACAGTGCCCTCCTGTGCTCCCGCCACGCGCCTGAGCCTTACTCACACCGTGCCACTCACGAGGGCCTTTTGAGGTGGATATAATTGTCATCTTCGTTTTGTAGATGAGAAACTGAGGACTCTGGATGTGGTGACATGTCACCTGCATTGTGAGGTGTTTGTTAGCAGAATGAAAGAACAGCAGGAAGGGAGTGAGCTTTTAACTTAGGTGGTGGCCATTTAAGCCATGTCCCCACCTGATACCGAAGTCCTTTTAATTATCACCCTGACAAACGATCGAAGGGCCACAGACGTTCTGGAAGTTCCTAACCAATGTGAACTTGATTTGCTGTACAGAATCTATAGAAAACAGAGATTATATATGTCCTCTTGTAGCAAATTTGTAGTAGATGTTACTCCTTTGGTATTAAGATGTAAATAAGAGCGTTTTTCAGTCCTCAAGTTTCAAGAGGTCAAATTAACTCCTTTAATTATTTTGGTTCCAAAATCTGGATATAAGACTTTCTCACAAACAGGGACTCCTTGGGTTCAAATTATAATTTAAACAAACATGTCATAAATCGCTCCTTATTGCGTTAAGGAACTCACTACATGCCATGTATGACACTAGAACAGGCATCTTGTAAATCTATAATAGTTCTGAAGACACTAGTTATTTTCTGATATGGCGAATTAATATGACTAGGTCAGAGAGACGGGGAGGATTTGAAAGACGAAAACAATCTTACCGAAGTCTGCAAATGCTGACTGTCCAACCACCATCATGTTCTGAGGTTTTGCAAATATGGTACTGACAGAGAAATTTCCATCCTGTTAAAGGCAGAAAATTTTGGATTAGACCATCGTAATTCATCCAAGTGTGAAATCAAGCATTTTACCTAAAGCCGGGAAACAAAGGCTCTTGTTGTACCGCACAGCGATGACGCCCACCTCCTGTGCCACCTCGCTCACGAAACAAACGGAGGCCGTGAGCTGATGAAGGGCACCTGGACGCCCTCCCGGCTGTCAGCTCCGGTCTGGCGTCCTCGACTACAGCGTCACCATAGTTCCAGACGCACCGAGTGTCTTCTGCTTCGAGTACCATATCGGGTTTAGAATACGCAGAGCTGTGAAAACACAGCTCCTCCCTCCAGGGAACTCGCGGTCCAGTCGGGGGAGAAGATGCAAATCAGGACAAAGGGGTTTCCGTGAGGGTTAGGACATAACCTGCACCAGGTGCTCGCCTCCAGGCCACGTTAGCCACCAGCAGGAGGGACGCTGGGGGCGACGCCATCGCTCCTGCCAGCGCACGAGCACCAGCGGCGCCGCGGCCGACACACGGCCACTGACGGACAGGGCGCCGTCTGCCGCGCTCTGCCCGCGCTGTGCCAAGCATCTTCCTGTGATGGCGGCCTCGGCCTACGCGTTTTAATATTTAATGTTACACCGGCCACACTTACACGGGAGAAAGATGATCAGGAAGCTACGTCCGATGTGTCCCCATCTTCGCTCACGTAAAGCAATGGTTCGCAACTGGGGGTGAGTTTGTTCTCCAGGGGACACTGGGCAATGTCTGGAGACGTCTGAACGTCCCAGCGGGGGACAGCTACGAGCGGTGAGTGAGCAGAGACCAGGGATACCGCCTGACAGCCTGCGACGCGCAGGACACACCCCGCCACGCAGGACGACCTGGCCGAGCGGCTGGGACAGGGAGGGTGGCGGGTGTCATCCAAGGGTCCGGCTTTGCCTTCCGTCCCTTAGCGCTCTCTCCCCTCATGACTCTATCTCTTCCCTTTCTTGAGTTCTAGACCTACATTTCTAACCACTTTCTGGATACGTCTCTTATCTAAAATACTTTTATTTTCCTGCCCCGAATGAGCTCCTTCCTTTTGTCTTTTCTGTGACTGGTCAGCAGCATAAAACGCGAGTCACCTCTGCTTTAACGGCCCCCCTCCAGGCTCTCCTTACGAACCTCCCTGAGAGGCAGCAGCCCGGTAACTGCAGGAATGGAGGCTCAGTCATCTCACTCAGCCCTGAAACCTTTACAAGCGTCTCAATGAAGTTTTAAAGGATCAGATTACCCAGTTCAGAAGCCACGGCTTTGCTGACCACGCCTGAACCGATTCTTCTAACCTTGCCTTCCAGTGCCTTTTCGGGTTCCGGCCCAGACCAGCCGATTTGCACACGGGGGGTGGTCCTGTGCCTCCTGTGCCTCTCCTCGCCCACCTCCCCTCCACTCTCTCCTACCCACTTCGGCCCTGCGCACCTGCTGCCTGAGGCGCCAATCCTTTCGGAAGCCCTCCCTGAAGACCCTGCGCGGGCCGGATGGAGCATCCGCTCCGTCTTCCAGCTCCCTGCAGCACGGGGCCCGAGCCTCTCGTCGTACCAGCCAGGGTCGCCCACACTCGCATCTTCACCCCGCTCCTGGCCGCCAGCTCTGTTCCCTTCTCTCTCCCACGGCGCCTACCACGTGGCTGTGTGCACAGCCGACCCTGCGAAAGGATTTGCTGCAGCTCCCGTTCTTCCTCTCGCTAATACGGCTTTTTAGGTTTTGAGGTTTTGGGTCAATTTACACGTTACTGCTAATTGTATGTGCAATCTCTAATGAAGATGACCCTCCACGTTATAAAGCCCACACTTCATCCGAGCCAGTCAGTTTCGCGTCTACACTCGCCTCGATCTGTACTAATGGGTACCGTACTGACCCGGCTGTTTCACAGCAGGAACGACCCTTACGGTCTCTATTGTCTAATAGCCTGTTTATTAATTTTCTTTAAAGGAAACGATAATGGGGAAAAAAGACCCCACTCAAAATGCAGTCTGTTCGTGCAGAGCCCTCTCCTACTGAGCTGTTTCACTTTGTTGCCTTCAGATCAACCTGGGCTGAGAATACATCATACACTCAAGTGTTTCAGAATTTTATATACACATTATACTTATCTGTACTGAGGCTTCCCCCTGCCCCCTATGGATCAAGTTAATTAATCAAAATGACTGATTTTCTCATTTTCTAATACCTCAAGATTCACTTGAGGTATTATTTTCAAGGCCACCTGAAAACAGTGTGAGATTTAATTTATAGTAATCATCAAGAATATAACAACCATATTTTTATCATCAGAGAAATGAATATGATCACATTTTTAATGAAAGTAGTATATTAAACAATTCATCTTTCTGGTTTAGCATTTTACCTAAATGCTTCCTTTTCTACACCCCATTGAAAAAAAAGGGATCCTGTTGCTTGGTTTAGAAGTTAGCAGTATTCAGAAGCCCTGATCTCATCTAAACAAAGCTTCTTGTCCTCATGTCCGTCCCCAAACAAGGCTGGTCACGACCACCAGCCCTGCCGACGCTAAGAGGCGGCCGACGGCACATCTTCCGCGAGCTTGTGCTTCACATTTTTTTCACATCTGCTTATTTCTCATCAGTATTTTAATAAAAAATCCATAAAATGTTATGGGTTTAATTTGGATTGAATAAAAGACAAATGAGAGTAAACAGATGGAAACCAAGAGATCTAAAACTAAAATTTGCTAGTTGTCTACAGTGTGCCAGACACTCTACACAGACTATTTCACTTAATCTTTACAAGTGAGGTTCGACACCTGATCGTCGCTTGATGACTGTCACTCGGTAGGCCATTCAGGCCTCTCCTCCAATCCTGTCCTCTATGTGCAGCCTGAAATTCAGATTTTGGATGACTTATTCTTCATGAATTAATCTTTCACATAATCTACATCAAGCTAAAAATTAAATAAAATTATGACATCAGTTTGGGAATCTTCTACTTGCAATTAAAAAAAAAAAAACATTGGGAAATACTCCTTAATCCTTTCAACTTGGCGGTAAGTTTAGTGTCTGTTTTCTTATTTTTTATATAAGCCTGAAGGCAAGGAGGAAAAACTAATCTTTTAAAAAAAAGGTTTTCTTCAGTAAACCATCACGCTGACAAATTAAATGACAGTACCCTCTCTCAACAGCTGGCAGCCTGGCGGGGGCCCTGTTAACACGCACATTAGGGCAGACTGATTGGTTTAATTGGCAGGCATGCCTACAAACCTGCAGAGGAGCCGATGCTGGATGAATCATTTCCTTCGGCAGTACTGAGCAGTTTGAATGCAGCAATGCAACCAAAGGCTCTTAAAGTTGTTCTATTTATTGTTAAAACCAACCGACCAAGTGATTACTTCCATTTTATTTTCTAAAATTGTATGCTTTTACTGAATGCCATCATTTAAAAATGCTTCAAAGAAAAGATTCCTTACCAAATTTTCCCATATCTCAAACTGGGAGGCACCAGAGGCAGACAATGTCGTGAGGAATAAATCTAGAAGGAAAATAACAGAATTGTTTTGTTACTGACGTGGATGTTTAGAAATGGGAAGAAACGCAAACACAAGGAGTTATTAATACACTGGCCCTTACATATGTTTTGAACTGCACCTTATCAAGCTTGAGTCCGTCAGAGAAAAGAAAGCAGATGACCCTGCACCGCTAAAGTTAAGCAAAATGCTGACAGGGAGCCTGTGGGATCAGCCCCTCATTCGATCACCTGTAATGCAATGCCACGCGGGGCCTCTCTACCTGCCACAGACAGAAGAGGTCACCCGCGGAATGAGGACCTTTCCCCTCCTCTTCCCCCAGCGCGGTCCAGGCCCCCAAACAACCCTTTCTTTTCCTCTGCTAATAGCTCCACAGCCCCACACGTCTTCCTAGCAAATCTTTCCGTTTCTTACAACTCCTCGGCGCTTCCTTCTGGTTGCTATGCGGGACGTGCCCGATTCGTGAACCACTCAATAACATCGATTAGATCTTCGAGTGAACTCTCAGTTGAATTTTGTTTTTTTAATATAAGGTCGCCTATATTTTAAAAAAAGACATTCTGATCATGATCACAGTTTGCTTCCTCACCCTGAAGGCAGCATGTACCTATGCATCGTAGCCAGGTTTGAGTATTATTCTAAATCACGGTATTACAGTATCTCAAACCTTCAGCACTCATGTTAAATGAACGTGAGTTATATTTCAAATTTTGAGAAGAATTATATATTCTAACTAAAGAAAGTTTGTTTTGTTGAAAAAGTGCAAAAATTCTAATGAAATTAAAAAAAAATAATCAGTTGACAGTTAAATCGAATACCCTATTTATGCAAAGGCCAGGTGAACTGCAAATCTCTTCTAGTAGCTGCATTCATTATGTCTGCACGATGGCAATTTTACTCAGTGAATACGGAAAGTTTTCAAATGATGAGCTGACTCACAGGAATATTAAAACAACATTATTCTTTTGTGTTTTAAAAAATGGAAATTATTCAGAGTAATGGGGAGACCATGACTATTTTAAAGAAAAGTTTTTTCCCCCTATTAAATATGTTTAGAAAATTGTCACTCATATTTTAATGTGTTTTCTGTAAAGATTTCATATGAATTTAATGAAGCTCATTTATGGAATAATTATAATAATAAAGATTTCCCTAGAATCCCTGGAAAGCTAAGTAATTTGTTCACTTTTATTATTAGTTGAACTCAAAACTCCTGACCCCAAGTAAGTACCAACTATCTGCATTTATTTTCACCACACCGAGGGTGCTTTGCCTATGGAGGCAGAAATGTAGTCTTTTGTGAAGATGATTTCTTTGCTCAGCCAGAGTCACACTCCCGACAAAGTGTGCACTTCCACACTCACCTGGGAACCCTCCTAACATGGGACCTGTGTGGCGATGCACCGCAGCCAGCGTCCTCCCGTGTCCCCAACACCGCCTTCGCATGCTGGAGAACCCAAGTGCAACTCCAGTCCTACCCCTTGTCCTCCTGGACACGAGTAAGCCTCATCTGTCACGTGAAGGTGCCCTCCCTCTGCCCCTGGGTTTCCGGGCTCACCCCCTGCTGGTCCCTCACGAGACACTTCCTCTCTGTAGTGCCTTTTACCTCACAGCCACCTGGTGGACTAATTCTTCGAAACTGGCTCCAATGTCCCCGTCCCTCCGGAGGCCCCTCCTCTCCGGAGGCACAGACCCCTAGTTGTTACTGGGCTACGCTATCGCCGTCGTCATGGTCATCATAACGCGCCTGGCATCTGGTCTCATATGGGTCCCTCCTGAGCTTTTGGAGGGGACGAGTCATGTCTGCTAATTTTCACACCTCTATGGCTCCCAAGAGCTTGGGACCAGTATGTGTTCAAGTGACTGCTGAATAACGAAACGACATCACGCTATCCACATACTGGGGTTCTTGGAAATTTGCCGGGACTGCCTAAAAAGTTATTCCGCTGCACCTTCAAATGGGAAGCCTCGGGAAAAGAAGGGTCTTATGATAAAGCGTTTTATTAAAAATAAGCACTATTATTTATTTTTTTACTTATTACAGTGATTACGGTACTAAGAATGTTTAAAAGCTGTTCCATTTTTATATTATCGGAAAATGCAAATAATCAGCATAAGAAAGTGATTAGGGATTAACAGCCACAGAAATTCCAGCATCACTGAGAGCCATGCCAAATGTAAGCTCTCGGCTATCTGAAAGAAGCAACATCCAGAGAAGGGGCAATTAGGCGATTATATAATATGACACAAGCAAATCTGTCCAAACTAAAAGCATGACACTGCTGAAGTTCTTATTCTTAGCCCACGTGAGAATGAGCGAGGAGGCATCTCTGTGACATGGGATCAAAGGCTCATGGTCGGTCAGCCTTGATGCGCTAGTCGGCCTCCCTGAATCGAATCGGAACAGCTACCCTGTTACTGCCACCGGCCAAGCAGGAGCAGTGGGCATGGGGGACGGCCACCAGCCGCCCATCTCCATTCCCGGAAAGACAATGCAAATGTTCTTTTCTATTGATTCTGTAATGGTCTCAAAATATTTGCATAACAGATGATAAATTATGAGCTTCCTGTTGTTTCATTTACATTTAAAATTTTAGGAACTATAACTCCATGTTTGCCAATTGTATTTTCATAGTTTCATAGCTATTAAGACTTTGAGAAACAGTAACGTGAGATAAGGGATAAGAAGTACCTTGTAAAATAGATTTAAAATTTTCATTTTACTATTCAATCATGTACGGAGATAACAGAAAAAAATAAATGACTTATTATGTGGAGAAATAAAAATAGAGACAATGAATTAACAATTCAATATGAAGAATCATGCCTCAGACTCTGAATGAAATGACGATAAAATGACAGCTTGATAAAAATTTTGGTCAACAAAGCAATAATGTCCTCACCCTCCCACGGGGTTAAGAGTAATTCACACGATACAATGACAGGAAATGCACTTAACGTAACTGGAAGGGATGCTGTGACACGCCACCCCGATCGCCTCTGAGAAACGAAGGACTTATTCCCTCAGCTGCTGGCAGTGCCGCTGACAGCCCTGGCTGTCGGCCCTCTGGAACAGCTTTGGTTGAAAAGAGCTACCTTGCCAAAGGTGGTGTCCCTTTTTGCGCCAGTCTGCATTCAATGACCGGTCAGCTCAAAGAAACAAGCTCATCGCACCCCAGAGCAAGCCCGCAGGGCCGTTCTACACGCAGGGGTCCCAGGTCAGGGAGGCTCGTACTAAGGACCGAGGCGGGGACTTAACGGTAAGAGTGGACAAGAGCACACGAGCCCCCTCCCCAGGAGGCTGAACGCTCACCCTAAGCAGGGCTGCTAAGCTAAGGTCAGGGCCTGAGCTGGGAAAGGATAATATGTGACCCAGAGGATAGAAACGTTTGAGTGATGAACCTCAAAACCGTGACTCCCCAGGTTCACTCGAACTTGAACCTTCAGAGCCTGTAGAAGTGGCCCACTTTTCATGGTTAAAGGCGCATTAGCTCCTGTTTGAAGAGGATGGAGAAGTTTCTGTCCTCAGCAGGCGACACGCTTCCCACTTCCCACAGTGCGCCCCGCCTTGTTTCCTGGCCAACCGGCCAGAAGGTGCGGGTAAGTTACAAGATCACCTGGCCGGGAATGGGACGGGCACGTACGGGGGCAGGGACCACAGCCTGCACCAAGTCCAGGGCCCAGGGCGAGCCAGGTGAGTACGTGTGAGGCTGTGTCCTAGAGTGTGTGATCAGGCCAGGGGGGTGGGGGCGGGGGGAGGGTGGCCAGACTGGGGAGTTGGGGGCGAGGTCCTTACGTTGGGTCCCTTAAGCACAGAAGCGGCAGCAATGCATTTTACAGGAGTCGTCACATATTCTGCATGTGGGTTTCCTTTCCTGTCTTGAAAACTGATTTCTAAAATGTTGATAGAAACGAGGTGATCACAGCTAACATCACTGTATTCACTTGAAGAAATAATCTCTAACAAAAGGCCACATCACGAGTTAGCGAAAAATTCAGAATATAAACCCAAATGCAATCACATCGTTTTCATTAGATTCTTCTAACAAGAATAGTGAAAATATTCAATGCACATGTAATTTCTTACCCAGAAAATACAGGAACGTAGTCAAGTAAGTGTGTACAAAAACATTAAACGGTTTAGGCTTCAATTATCTCCATTCATAGCTTGAAGGATTAAGCTATTGCGTTTCAATCACTGCCAAGCAGAGTGCAGCCTTCCCTTCAACTGAAGAGCCCTCTGGTTCAAGCTGGCATCCGCAAGCCTCATGGAGTTTTAGGAGCTTAAGTTGAAAGTCTGATTGTGTGAACTCAGCCATGTCAGGCAAAATCAAAACGATGCTTAATTTTTGCACTGTATCCTTTCGGTGTGAAGTCTCAACGTTTTAAGATAAATATTCCAATGGAAATTTAAAAACATACTCATAATATCATTTAGAGTTCCTGCATTAAGAATTTTCCTTGAATGATGACAGTCATTCTATTTCTAAAAGCATAATACTACGGTTCATTTTTGGAAACATACACTTAATATAACATTTGTAGTATTTTCTGGAAGCTTCAGACAGTTCCACAAAATATGGTTCAAAGCAGGATCGTAACGAGTACTGTTTCTATGCTTGAGCCAACATCTGGTCTACGGGACCGTCCGGTTTTCCTTAGGCCTGGTTATATTAGTGAAAAGGCAGCACGAGAGAACAGGATAGAAATCTCTTTCACCTGCCTCCACTGCTCCTAAAGACAGCGCACGGAGGCCACGTGACCGCTGAAATCGTTACGATAAACCGGGGAACGCCAGCAGCCCTGTCCTGGGCAGCAGCAGTTCAACTGCATTCTGTAGCTCAGAGGCCATCGACTCAAACGTGGCCAGGCACGAGGCCCTAACTTAAATTAGGTAAGAAAGGCTCGTGTGACCAAGACGGAGTTAGGAGACTTAGAGGAGCCAAAAAGGGCCCCTCACCGAACAACAGTTCCAGCGAAATGTTGTTACGAAGACACGATTTTTAAATGTGAAAATCATATTTTAAAAATACTGGAAAAAAAAAAAAAAAAAGGCAAGCATGTCTGCAGACTCGGTTTGAAGCCCCGGACAGATCACTGCTTCGCTTAGGTTTGTCTGCAGAGAGCCAGCCCCACCTTCCTACGTTGCCGACGTCAAACACCATGGCCACATAACATTCTGTGCGGATGCTCCGATTTAGTGAGAGATACGAGGGACCGTCTGAATGGGTCCCCATCCACAAGATGCTCTTCTTAGGAAGAAGTTTCGATCTGTAGGAATCATTTTAAAACCTCGCTCATAACCTCCTATCTAGACGGCCCTTCCCTTTCGTTCTCTTCCGTCCCCTGAAACACTCAGCCCAACACGAACGTTCTCGGTGCTCGGCAGAGAGCTCTGACTACCTCCGCCTCCCACGGCTGGCTGTTCACAAGACAGAGGCTCAGACAGCACCCTCGGCGACACAGGCGCGCAGGGCTACCAGGCTGAACTCCCTCAACGCCGGGTGAAAAATACACACTCCCGCCCCGCCTCCCCTCGTCAGTCAAACCATCATCAGAAGAACTTTTGCTGGATCGATCGATTTCAGATCATGCACGAATGTAAAGACAAACTCCAAGCAACGGGCTGCTGGCAGCAGCTGCTGAGGGGAGTCTGTTAACCGCCCCGAAATTCAATGTTGGAGGGGGTTGTAATTTTCATTTTATGAGAATTATTAACAAATCAGGAATAGATATAATTTAATGACCACATTTTTATCATTGGGGATTTATATTTTATAACTTGTATGTTGAATTTCTAAGAGAAAGATAATTAAGGCGATTGTGGTATGTTCACATTCTTTAAAGACGGTAATATTTTGAATTCTGTGTGATGTGTCTATCTCGAAGTCACATATTTCTTCTGTTCCTTTGAGGTCAGGGGCTAAGGCATCTGTGGGAGTTTGAAGTTTTAATATTCCTTATCTTGTAATGTTTCTATAGGTTAACAGATATTACTTTGAAATTCCAATAGGAGAAGAATCCTATGTTCCAGAAGGTAAAGAATTCGTCAGAGATGATAACGCTTAGTGATGGAGAGAACTGGAGAACAGGGCTCGGCATGAATCATCACTGAGATTTTCAGATTTTCCATCAACTCTCATTAAAGTAACTTGACTTGAATGAAGGTTTTATAATACAAATTTTAGAACTGCATTTGGTCTGATGTTTTTTCGTAGGGCAAGGAAGTCGGTCTGCATCTATGTGGTTCACACAGTAAGGTTACCTATTTCCATTAGACCATTTCATTCCCAAATCCTGACCCTTATCACGGCCACCTACGCCTTATTCACAAATTTATAAAGATGTCATACTTGCTACTTTTTCAGCGGCTGCCTATATCAGCTTTACTCTCCCAAAAATGGTTCTTTTGGGAGCTGGAACGTGGCACCTCAGATGTCTGCACCCTCATTTCCTCTGAGGGAAGAGGCTGCGTGCCGGTCTACACTGACGTAAAAGTCCCTTCCCGCCTCATGTATCCTCCGCATGTCTGTCCCCCGAGTCATCCGCTTTTAACAGAATTCTTAATTTTCACTGCCCGATGGGCTCCTACTGAGGGGGTTTGGGTTAGAGAAGAAACTTCAATTTTGCTCACGAAACAGTGGCTAGACGTTTAAAATCAAACTGGACTGGAAAGCAATTCATTTCCGATGGGCATGATTCAATCAAGGCGATGAATGTTCCAAAATTTATGAGAAGCTGTCAGTCTCTGTGGTAACTGCCATATCAGGATAAACTGCCAAACAATACATATGGTCACCAGAGTTTAGCAGCTAATTCCTCTTGTAAATCCAGGGCAGGAGAGTCACACACACCACATGAGTTATTTCACAGCCACACGAAGCAGACCTCTAACGGCAGGCGCTGATGCCCCCTCCGGGCTAGAAACTCTTATGTCCCGTCTTGTCTTCTCGACCGGCCTCAGTCTCCTTCCTAAGCACCAGAGAGGAACTTTCTGCAGACCCTTAGCAGAGGCCTTCATGAGATTCCATCTATGTGGTTTCTGCACGTCGCTTCCGGGACACACCAGAAGGGAATATTTTTGCTGAGTCCCGAGCAGTGTAGTGAGAAAAATACTTAAAGGGTGATAAATTCCAATAACAGAGCAAATCGTTGACCTCCGCAGGCTTCGCTTCCCTGTCTATGGAGGATCCGAAAGGCCCCTCTTCCTGCTCACGTCCTCCCGCTCACCCGACGTCTTCTCAGTGCCCCGCGTGCCTGGCGCTCGGCACAGACGAGGAGTGACCCTGGCCTGCAGCAGGAGACAGACGTGGACGCGAACGCGACGTGCGGCAGCTCTGCTAGAGTCAGGCGCCTGCGCGACGGGGCCATGGGGCCTGAGCGGGCAGACGAGCTCGCCGCTTGGGGCCATTCGGGGGGCTTTTTTTTTTTTTTTGCTTCCCTGAGAAGGTGACGGTTGTGCTCATCAGAAGCTTTAAGTTAATTATGCAGTTTTATAAGCTATGACACTGACAGCTAACGCTATCAGCGCATGGCAGTTTGTAGTATATAGAACTATATCCGGAATAAATTAAAACCAAATAATCAGATCGTTGAGAAACTTCAAGGTGAAACGACTTATTAATGAGACATACTCATGGCCTCTGACTCATTCAAAACAAATATTAGGTGAAGCTTACTTATTAATGTCATGTACATACTAAGTGCACTCGACAACCACAAAAATTGCTCACATACAAAATGATAATTCTGAGTAGATAATTTCCTCGAGATTATGGAATTTGATTAAAGTAGCCCCTAAACTTCACATGTGAAATTATAAATATATTTCTGTTGAAGAGGAAATAAGTACGATAGTGATTAAACATGAAAGTTAAGTGTATATTAAATGCATTGATCCTTCTTTTCAGATAGCTACATGAAATAATTTAAGAAACTTAATGTTAACTCCAAAAGTACATCTTTAATGATATGGAAAGTAGACAGTCGTAATGCAAATAGCAAACCTTACAGTGACTAATAAGCCTTTAACTAACTTTCTTTGAACTGTCCTCTCTGCCTTGAAAAAATAGAATGTAAAAGCAGAACAAGACTTGTAATAGTAGAATGCTATTTATAGGTCACGTTAAGAGTGTTCACTTCGACGGGAAGAGATCCTGTTTTAATGTCAAAGGGCCTTATACATAAGAATCGGAACTCCATCTCCTAAAGCTGAAAAACTCACTAAAACACTGTACCAAAAATAAGAATGAAATGGCTTGTTAAGCCAGACCGGAAAGTTCTGCTGATGCTTTGTAGATTTATCATATTTTACTTACAGAATAATATTCAACATGGCAGAATAATCCCATGTTGAATTTCAAGGAACCCTTAACAGCCAAAACAATCCTGAAAAAGAACCCAGTGGAGGACTCACACTTCCTGATTTCAAAACCAACTACGAAGCAACACTAGTCAAAACAGTGTAATACTAGCATAAAAACAGACATCTAGATCAGTGCAATAAAATAGAGAGTCCGGAAATAAACCCTTGAACACATACGGTCACATGATTTTCGACATGAATGCCGAGACCATTCAATGGGGAAATGACAAGTCTTTTCAACAAATGGTGCTGAGACAACTGAATATCCACAAGCAAAAGAATGAAGTCGGGCCCTTATCTAACACCATAAAAACGAACTCAGACCCAAAAGTATAAAACTCTTCTAAGAAAACATAGGGCAAAAGCTTCACCACATCGGATCTGGCAATAAGACGCCGAAGGCCCACGCAACAAAGGAAACGATAGATAAACTGGATCTCAGGAAAATTTAAAAAATTGCATCAAAAGACAGTGTCAACAGAGTACAAAGGTGTGTTTGCCATAGCGATCGTCGTCGTTAAACTGATGGGGAAATATTACGTATTTTTAAGTCGGCGGATCGCTTGCAATGCTCAAGAATCAACACGTACCCTCCACCTCGGCTTGCTCTGCCCTCCTAAGAGCTTTGTTCTATCGTCCGCCATGGCGCACGGGCACGGGCTAATTCCACTTTACAGATTACTTCGTAAACAAAATTCTGTTTTGCTTTAGGTAAAGACCACAGAAAGGAAAAGGACACACTGCCTTTGAGAGCTTGGACAGGATGCCGTGTCCCAGGCACTGTGTGTGGTCCCACAGTGGAAGGGCGAATGTCCCGTTCCTTGCCAAAAGCCCTGTAATGGGGGTTCTTTCTCAAATCAGATGGAAAAAAGAAAGAAAAGAAGACCTCGTAATTTGTAAAAAGTCATCCTATTTGCTTTTTTTACCCCGCATTTTAATTACTTTGTGTTTCTAAACATGGATAGTAAAGGTGTTCTCAAATATTCTCAAAGCCCTAACTTCCACGAACGACGTTTAAGACCCTCGGTGCTACAAGCATGAAATGAGCCTGCCAGTCATTAAAAGTTAAATTTTCTTCCTCCTCTATGATTTCAGCGACCCTTTAAAAAACCGTTAATGGAAAATCAGCCCTCTTGGTTTTAGGGAAAGGGTAGGTGGTGCAAGTAAATATTTCTTAGATGTTTTGTTTTGCATGCCAATTTACAATGTGAAGAGCCCATTATGACTATAATTTCTACTAAGAGACATGTAAACATCTTAGCCAAAACATTTTTAAATGACTTAGGTTGAATGTTAATTTTATATTCTTCTTAACTGCACCAATGTAATAATTTCAAGGTCCAGAACATTTAACGTTAATAGATTTTAAACTCATAGTAAACTAGCGATAATGGATAGAAATTGACTTAGTTCATCTTAAACATGACTAGATGATAATTCAAACAATTTAAACTACTTATTGTACGTTCATCATATTGGATGTTAAAAATATGATGAACTACACAATCATTTATGTTTACTGGCATAATTATGTGCTGCTTGGGGTGCCATAAACCGTCACTCAGAATAAAAAACATAGCAGGTCACACATTCTATCTAATTCAGGTGAAGTGCCCAGGCAAACAAGCTTGATTTAAAAGTCTATTTTACAATCTAAACCCATTAAAAGGTAACTAGTAGCGGTTTAAATGTCAGCACGATTTTGTCAATTATTGATAAAGATCGAAAGAAATGTTTAGGTGATTAATAATCACCGTTTGGGGCATAGTAACATGTGGAAAACACTATAGAACAGAAGTAAAACATGCAATTCTATTTTCATTATTATATAGTCAGTAAGAGCTGAGTATCCAAGGGAACCAAACACTGTTTAAAAATGAAGTTTCTATTCTAGAGTTCTATTAATTAAAAAGATATTCCATTTCAAAACGCTGTCAAAAAAGCTGAGTTTCAAAAATTTCCTTCCATTTATTCAGAAAATGCAAGATATGGCCTTGTGTTTATGGTCAGCACTATTCGATCCCTGATATCAGATAACAAGCACATCTATATTCAGAAAGCCGGTGAGAAGAAATACCAGACACGTAACATAACCTGCTGCTAAACGCCACCAGTCTGCTGGTAAAAGTGCCTAATGTTTTAGGTGTCGGATGACCTGATTTATGTCCACTCAGTTATCCAAACACTATTTCATTACTTCCTTCTACTTGATGGAAGCAGGAAACACTCAACTGTCCCTTTTTATCTCCTTAGGTATTGGGGGAAAGGAGAGGGGAAGGGGTGAGGAAGAAGGTCCACATCTGCCTCTGCAGCGACTCCAAGCGAATACGCTGCTAAAAGCCGAAATGCAACGGGAACAGCTGTCCGCGGTTGCTGAGACGTGTGTTGCTTTATTCTCCAAAGGTGGCGGGGGGTGGGGTGGGGAGGAGAGGGGACGCAGTGAGACAGGCCACCTGACACATCAGAACGAGGGGGGATGCTTCAATTTCAAACTGCGACAAAATGAAGGAAGTCCCAGATGGAACGAAAGAGGGCGTGACTTTACGACGTGACACTGAGATCGGGGACAGCCGCCTAACTCGGTGATTATGACGCATTTTTCTCGTAGGCGGCTGGGTCTACCGAGGGTTAGGGTGTCTGCGAGGACAGGAGAGAAGTTAAGCGTGTCTGCGAGACACTGTTTGTAAGGACGCCACGTGGACAGGGAGAGAAGGGGAGGCCGGACGGGAAGGGGCGATAGAGTATCAGGGTCAGTCGGGGGACTGGAGGTCTCGATGAGGTCCTGGAGTGTGGCAGAAAAGGCACTTGGACAGGAGGTGGGGGGACATCTGGCTAGTGACTTGGGGGACAGTACATTTTCTGGTACCTACAAGGCACATGGAGTGAACTGAGGTGGCTGAGGTGGGGAGGTCATGGCACTGGGCTGAGTCTTCTCTGCGGACAAAGAAATCATCTAAAATGACGGACGACTGCCCGGAAGGTGTCGTGTCTCCAGCAAACTAGGAATCTGCTAAGTGTCAGCAATGAAAAACGAAAGATGCCGGGCGAGCCATGGGGCTGCGCCTCACTGGAGCAGGTCTGGAGACATGTGGGGCAGGAATAATTTTTCAGTGTGTGATTGGTCTCCTGAGAGACATCTGGTGCTGTCTGGAGACACTTCTGGTATTACTGTTGGTCTCCGGAGGGTAGAGGCCAGGGACACTGCTGAACATCCATGACGTGCACGGCAGCTCCACCTGTCAGCTGGCCACAGCTGAGAAAGCCCAGGGTGGAGGAGACGGCGGAAGCAGAGGCACCGAGGAAAAGCAGAGTTTCGTTCGGTGGCAGCATCGGATCCCAGCGGGGAACGCGGGGCCTGGCGCTGGTGGGGTGGCCGGGGCCGTGTGTGCGCAGCCACGGGGCTGGTGCCCGGGTCGGAGGATGCAGAGGAGCTGCTGACGTCTCGAGCGACAAACCGCAGCACGCCTTGCGCTGGGGGCCTTACGGGTGGCGGGGCCGCATCGGTCACGTGTCCTTTCACTTTCCGTGACTTTCCTGGCTCCGTGACGCCTGGCTGATGCCGCACCTTCTGAAACTCAGACTAGGAGCGACGCTGCTTTCAGCATCGCCACACACACCCTCCGACCACTAAAAATAGAAAAAAGCATGAAAAGCTTCCATTTCCTCTGTCTTCACTCCCGCTGTCTATGCAGAGGTGCTGACGAACCAAGAGATGGCAGGAAGCTTGCGGCAGCAGAAGGAAAAAGGGCCTGAATTCACATGAGGATCTAAATGCTCCTTGAAAACTCGAGTGCTGACTGTATTGCTCGATTTGGGGAACGTTCGTGAAAGCCGAAACGTGGCCACTGACCTTCTATCTTTTTAACTCTTCCTCTTCAAGAAGGGTCATGAGCTCAAGCTTCCGAACCTGAACCTTGCTGGCCGACGTCTAGTCTGTTTCTGCCAGGCTCGCTCCAGGTGGCGGCCACCTTCTCTAACGATGGGAACATGGCGAAGCCTGAGGATAACCAGCAG
Source organism: Pteropus vampyrus (assembly GCF_000151845.1). NCBI lineage: Eukaryota > Metazoa > Chordata > Mammalia > Chiroptera > Pteropodidae > Pteropus > Pteropus vampyrus. Next base: position 1,042,907 of record NW_011889009.1, read on the forward strand.
TCTGTTTCTGAGAAGAAAATACGGATGAGACGCAGGCTGCCTTTTCCGTCCCTTTCCCTGAGAAAGACTAGACACCGAACGAGGTCCTCAAGGCGACAGTCCACCCCCAAATGAGTCAGATGCTTTCTGGCCTGGAAAGATTTCATCCACTGGCAGGTGTTCTGTTCAGAATGACCATCTGAGAAGGGTCGCTTGTTCCTTCTCCAGTGTACCACACGGAGCCCTAGAGGCACCGAAGAGCTCACGTGATTTCAGCGGTGCCCTCTCCGTATGGAGGTGAAATGAAGCCCCCTCACCAGACAGTGCTCTAGGGAGCACGAACCAGAGAGAGGCCCAGCTGCCCAAGTCCGGAGAGCGTCTCTTCCCGTCCCCGGCTCGGATCAGTGTCCCCTCTCTTCACAGAGCAAATCTGAAGGGCTAGGGCTACGCCGACAGGTTGCAGAGAGGCGCCACCAAGGTGGAGGCAAATTAATTGGTATCGCCTATTAATAGATAATAAACTTGGTGAAAACGAGGTTAAGGATCAATGGAACGATACTATGAAGTGAATTTTAACAGAGAACTACATTTTATTTTCCTTCTGTAGGAAGAAAACGCTTTGAGAGACGTATCCTAGTGGACAGTAGTTCCTGTGAGAAAAAGTCCGGACACCTCGCATTCGTCCCAGCTGCATCAGCTGTCACAAAGACGCCCTCCCGCGTCACGCGGCAGACACTTACAAAGTGCATTCTTAAAGCGCTGTGGGTACGCTCATGG
>NW_011889009.1:1046197-1046583 GCF_000151845.1 Pteropus vampyrus
TCAGCCGTAAGACGAAATGCTGCCATTTGTGACAACACGGATGGATCTTGAGAGCATCATACTAAGTGAAATCAGTCAGATGGAAAAGGACAAGAACCGTATGATTTCATTCATATGTGGGACATAAAACAGAAAGCAAATGAACAAACAAAACAAACAAACTCGTAGACACAGACAACGGTATGGTGGTTCCAGAGGGGACGATGGGGGTCAAATACATGGTGATGGAAGGAGACCACCGTGTTGCACACAATGCAACACACAGATGACGTATTATAGAACTGTACACTCGAAACTTAATTACTAACTACCCAATGTTACCCCAATACATTTAATTAAAAAAATAAAAAAGATATAATTAAAAATAAAAAATTCCTATCATTTAA
>NW_011889009.1:1046633-1047620 GCF_000151845.1 Pteropus vampyrus
GGGAAGGCAGACGAGGGCACAGGGGAGTGCTCGGAGCTGCCACTGTGAACCACAGCTGGCCTCTGCGAGGGATCCGATGGCATTCGGGTGACGACACGTACGGAGTGAGTGCATCTGGGAAAATAACTTGGAGGAGAATCAGCTTCTTGACCTGAGCCCTGAAACCACACCTCGCTTTGTGGGGTCTGAGGAACAAGGTCAGCGTGGCCGGCACGAGGCCGTGAACGAGAAGGCAGAACAGAAGGTGGACAAGATGCCGGTGAGCCAGAGCGCGAGGGCCCCGAGGGCCGTCTGATGGGATTCGGCTGATTCCCTAGATGCAATGAAGAAGCCACTGGAAAACTCTGAGAAGAGTGACATGACCTGGTTTATATTGTTAACGGACTGCAGCAGTGTGCGTGTTGAATTCCAACGGCAGGGGACAAGGGTGGAAGCAGGCGACAGTGATCAGAGCAGGTCAAGTGAGACACGGTTACAGTGCAGGGGCTGAGAGGGGTCAGGGTGTGGCTACCTTTTGAAAGCAGAACGGTCTATATCCTGACAGTCAATGCTTAGTGTGACAGAAAGAGGTGGCTAAGGTGACCCCAACATTGTGACAGAGGAACCGCATGGATGGGACTGCCATTTAGTGAGATGGAAAGGTCACGGGCTGAAGGGCTTTGAAGTGAATCTGGGATGCAGTTTAGGAAACATGGTCTGAGATGTGTCATTGCACATGGATACAGATGTGGGGACGGCTGGTAGGCAGTCGGATGCGTGCCCTGGAGGTACACAAATCTGGGAGTCACCAGCACATGGATGGCGCTTAAAGCCATGACACCGCCAAGGGGGCACAAGGAGAGAAAGACATGGAGCTCGTGCGCTCCGTGAAGCGCACTCAAGCCAATACTCCGAGTACAACGAGCACTCAGGTCGACAAGCCCGCCGCGTCGAAAACATCTAAGACGCAAGTCGGTGTGCTTCAAAATCAGGTTTAAACTTCTTTCT
>NW_011889009.1:1048705-1054020 GCF_000151845.1 Pteropus vampyrus
TACATGGTGATGGAAGGAGACCACCGTGTTGCACACAATGCAACACACAGATGACGTATTATAGAACTGTACACTCGAAACTTAATTACTAACTACCCAATGTTACCCCAATACATTTAATTAAAAAAATAAAAAAGATATAATTAAAAATAAAAAATTCCTATCATTTAAAGATACAGACTGAAAAATGTACAGATGAAATGATAGGATGTTTGGGATTGCTCTGAAATTGCCTGGGGTGGGAGGGTCTCCTGGGTGGGAGGAGCCCCTGGGTGGGAGGGGCTCCTGGGTGGTGGTACAGATGGCCAGTCTGACCACATACCTGAAACTTTGGAAGCTAGGTGATGATTAAATATACGTATAGCATACTATTTTGCTTACTTTTTTATGGTTATAATTTTCATAATAAAAATTTTTTAAAGTCTTTGAATTTTAACACATAAACTAAACATTTTTCTTATAATTACATTTATAACATTAGTAATTTTTAAATGAAAAGGGAAAGAAATAGGCAATATGTGTCTAAATTATCATGAATTCTTAATAAGGGGAAAATTCAAACTTTGATGTGGTTCACAAACAACTGAAGACGTATTCATTACATCCAGTACTTTTTACAGGTGTCCGATATCACTGACTTCCTCATAACCTTTTCACATTTCGGTTTTAACATTCAATTCGAAAGAAAACGTTCACTAAGAAAATAGTAAATAAAATCTCATAATTCTTGAGCACTTCAAAAGAAATATTTTACATTATGTGCAACTCACCTGCTGTAAAATCTTCAGTCAGATCAATAAACGCGTGAGAATGTGGAATTCGCATTTTACTTTTAGTGGGCAGTGCAGGATGCCATGATAAATTCCTAAAAAAAAAAAAAATTTTTTTAACACAAACATCAAATGAGCATTATTTTAAAACAAAAAACCTGTGCATGCATGCAAGATATTTTAAACATTTAATTAAGGAGATGTTCCGTACACCATCAAGTCCACTCCTTTGGGGTGCGCGACTCTGGTTCTCAGCACGTTCGCAGTGCGGGACCGTCGTGGTGATCTAACTCCAAAACGCTTTCACTTTCACCGCCTCGAAAAGAAACCCCGCGTCCACGAGTCGCTTCCCGCTCTGCCCCCCAGCCCCGGTGACCACCGCTCTGCTTTCCGCCTCTGTGCATTTCCCCATTCTGGACGTTTCCTATCAGTGGAATCACATAACATGTGGCCTTTGGTGTCTGGTTTCGTTCACTCGAGTAAGGTTTTCAGGTTCATTCATGTTGTAGCACACGTGGGTACTTCGGTCCTTTTTTTTAAAATGCCTACAGCACCTGGTCTTCTAGGTGGTCTCCCATCCAAGTACTAACCAGGCCCGACCCTGCTTAGCTTCCGAGATCAGACGGGATCAGGCTTGTTCAGGGTGGCATGGCCGAAGACATCTCAGTCCTTTTTACGGCCGAATACTGTTTCATGGTATGGCTGTACTTCTTGCTTCTGTCCATCTGTTGATGGGCATTTGGCTTGTTTCCACCCTTATCTATTAAAAATAATGTTTCTATGACTATTCATGAACAAGTTCGTATGTAGACATAATTCTTTTGGGTATATACCTAGGAGCGGAATTGCTGGGTCACATGGTAACCGTGCATTTAATTTTCTGAGAAACTATCAAACTGTTTTCCAACGCGGCTTTACCATCTTACATTCTCACTGGCAACGTAGAAAGGTTCTAATGTCTCTATGTCTTCATCAGCACTTATCATTGTCCGTTTGTTCTACTGTATCTATCCCAGAAGGTGTGGTGTAGAAATCTCATGGTTGTGATTTTTATTTTTCCTAATGGCTAATGATGTTGAACACATTTTCATGTGCTATAGGCCATTTGTATATCTTCTTTGGAGAAACGTCCACTCGAATCCTTTGCCTATTTTTAAATTGTGTTATTTATTGCTTTATTTTTGAGTCGTAAGAGTTTCTATATACACTAAATACTAGGTCTTTATCCGATGTATGCTTTGCCAATATACATTTTTTCTTTTGTTGCTTATGTCATATATAAGAATCACTTTCCAAATTCAAGATCATGATGATTTACCCCTAAGCTTTCTTCTAAGTTTTAGTTCCTAAATTTATATTTCATTCTTTTTTTAAGTTATTTTTTATCATAAAAGTTTTTTCCTAGACTGTAGAGAATGATGATTGTCTTTTATGAGTATTAATTCTGAAGTTTTGAGCCATGTCGAAAGAATGAATTTAGGTCCTTACCTCACACCATATAACAAACATTAACTCAAAATGGATCTAAGAGCTAAAAGTATAAAATTCTTGAAAGAAAACATAGTGATAAATCTACATGACCTTGGATTTGGAAATGGATTCTTAGATATGACACCAAAAGAACAAGCAACAAAGAAAAAAAAAACAGATGAACTGGATTCATCAAAATTAAAAACTTTTGTACATTTTAGGACAATATCAAGAAAGTGAAAAGACAACTCCACGGAATGGGAGAAAATGTTTGCAAATCTTATCTGATAAGGGCCTAGTATCCAGACAATATAAAGATCTCTTACAGCTCAACAACAAAAAGACAACCTAATTTAAAAATGATGAAGGACTAGACATTTCTCCTAAGATATGCCAATGGCTACCAAGCACATTGGAAGATGCTCAACATCATTAGTCACTGAGGAAACGTCAATCGAAAGCATTAACGGGAAACGACTTTGAACCACTAGGATGGTAAGAATCAAAAGCCAGAAAATAACAAGTGTTGGAGAGGATGTGAAGAAATAGGAACTCTCACACATTGCTAGTGGGAATATAAACAAAATGGTGCATCGGCTGTGGAAAACGGTTTGGCAGTTCTTCAAAAAGTTAGAATTACCATATGACCCTAAATTTATGTACATGAATGAATGCTCTTAGCAGCACGATTCACGACAGCCTAAAAGTGGAATAACCCAAATGTCCACCGGTAGATGAATGGATAAAGAAAATGTCCTATATCCATACAGCGAAAATATCATTCGGCCAAAAAGGAGGCCTGGAGCGCTGATCCATGGCACGATACAGACGAAGCTTTCAAACGTGATGCTATATGAAAGAGGCCAGATGCGAGAGGTCACACCCTACACGACTCCGCACGTATGAACTGCCATAAGAGGTAAACCCACAGAGACAGAAAGCAGGTAACTGGGGTCGGGGGAGCGATGGCTTACCGGCACGAGGTTTCCATGTGCAATGATGAACAGTGTGATGGCTACATAACACTGTCAATGTACTAAATACCTCTAAATTATACACTTAATGGATAAAGATTACGTATGTGAATTTTATCTCACGAAAAAAACCAACAGTATGAAGTTTCTATATATCTCTCATCCGGTTTCCTTTAATGTGAACATCTCAAATAACCACAGTCCAACGATCAAAACCAGGACGTTCACACGGGTAGACTACTATAAACCACTGAAGGAAAGGGTGCTGAGGCCACCCCCACAAGCCCTCAGCAGGAGAGAGCCCTCCAGGGTCAAAGGCATCCCACTCATCAAGGCCCCACCCAGATCAGCTCCCTGCAGAAGGCCTCTGCTCTGCTGTTTTCCTGTAACACCTTTTTCTACTAATAGCACTTGGGTTTGCATTCAAATCACTCGAGACTGTAAGTTCCTCTAGACACCCAGATTATAGGTATTTGTACCCACGATGCCTAACCAGGACCTGGCCCCCAAATACTAGCTGACCTGAACCACAGTCCTAAGTGGCCTCTCCTGTTCTTCTAACTAACAAATCCTAGTTAGAATTTGCTATTTTGTTTTTCATAGTACTACGTTCTAGTCCATATGGAAGCATAGACATGTCATCTCTGAAGAGCAATTTAAGGCTAATTAAGTCCAACTTAATTGTCTGCACAGCATCCAATTGACTGGGTAGCAAACAAGGTTTATTTGTGAACTGAGTTTTGACGTGTTTTGAAAGCAGGGAGAAACAATTCACTAATTTGTTCTTGGCAGGTGGAATCTGGGAAAAAGGATAAGCGTTTGCCACAAGAAAATTTTCTCAACACAGAGGGTCTTATCTTCTACAAATAGTAACTTCTTCCCAATAACCTTCCTTTATACGCTTTTTCCCACAATCTGGGCCTCATCCGTAACCTAAACAAGACAGTAAAGGCAAAACCAAGCAGTATTCATGTAACCTAATTTTATTATTTTAACCAAAACCCCATAATAGATGGTTATGGTAAGAAAATATTAAAATAGAGAAACTGTATTCAGCATTTGTTGTAAGGTAATTCATGCTACACAAGGTTAGAAATGCTTAAAATAGTTCCAGTTAGGTTCGATTTAATAATTGCTGGTTCACTTTTGAAGATAGTCCATTTATTCATTGTTCTTTAAATTCTAAGCACTAAAGTATTTTTAATTTCTAATAAAATAATCAGACTCAGGCTAGAGATTCTATGACAAGTTTAACCCAATGTCATTGCAGAAGAGTTTCCTAATATTCTTAACACACTGTAATTATAGGCCAAAAGTGAGTTAAAAACCACAAGCTTTTACAAAGTTGGGCTCCATGAGGTGAATCATGTGGCTGCCTTCAATTTCTACAGGAAAAGTTATTGGTTTTGTTCCCTGTAGAATTTTTTTATAGATTTGCTCTGAAACGAGTTATAACTAGAATTTTGGAAAACCTCAAATAACTTGTGATTTTTTTTTGCAGGAATTATTTGACAAAAATAGACATTTCACATGAAGAACTCAGAACAGTGATAAAACGAAAAGTCATAGAGACAGACTATGGGCCAAGTTCAGCATAAAGATGTGTTTTATGTGACCCATAAATTGTTTACAATTTTTTGAATTCACTGGTAAAACTTAAATAAAAATAAAAAATCAGTTTTCACATAAAAATCTGGATTTCCAGCTTCTCTGGAAATATCTGAAGGCCTGGCAACCAACTGGGCCGCCTCAGACGGAGCGCGCGTCCGGACACAGCTGAAGTCCCCACCTCCAGCAGCGGCTGCGCTGGCTTTGGTTCCTCTCTTGGCCCCTTCAGACATGTGGCTTTGCAACTGCTAACAAAACACTAACTGTAATCTCGCTTTCTTGAACATTTCAAATCGGTGTTCAAGTTCATCATAGCCCTGTAACTGTGATGCTTGCTGCCCATATTCTGACGTTACGCGTGAACGAACGTCTCTTAAAAGGCAGTTTATGTTTTATGCGCAGTGTTTTTATCTATTATCTATTATCTATCACAGGTGGGGTTGGGGAGGGGAAAGGCTGTTGTTTCTTTCTGTACTGCATTTTAAGATGGTTG
>NW_011889009.1:1054070-1070612 GCF_000151845.1 Pteropus vampyrus
CAGTGTTTTTATCTATTATCTATTATCTATCACAGGTGGGGTTGGGGAGGGGAAAGGCTGTTGTTTCTTTCTGTACTGCATTTTAAGATGGTTGAGAATTGAATATATATATATATATAGTTGTCTAAATTAGACTGTTTAAAATTTTATAGTTCAAAATAAAATCCATTTCTCCTTCTACCTTTAACGCTGCTCTTTGCACACATCACAGTTTTTCAATAAGAAGAAGCAGATACTGTATTTTTCAAGCGACTATACTCGCAAAAGCTATAATCTTCTCATGTACATGCTCAATTCCATTTGAAGGCCAAGGCCACAAATACAAACTGCTCTGACTACAAAGAAAGAAACAGCAGAGATGAAAGAGTGGGCAGTTAGTTCTGAGCCATATTGAGTCAATTCGCTGACATTTCTTGACCTCTGTGGAAAATTCCAGTTATTAGCTTCCCCCCACAGGAAACATAATTATGTCAAGGTGTTCTAATTTGTGGGCTTCACCCTTAATCTCAAAGAACAGCATTTATCATAGAATAAATTTAAATCTAATTAATGTCAACTGCAGCTTTTGGTTGCCTACGGCAACTCCTCTTTCAGATGACTGCTAATCCACCCACTTTTCAATGATCTGCCTATGCTGAATTGCCATTATTTAAGATATCCAGGTGAAGGTAACTACTAGGAGATGGATCTAGCATGCTTCTTCAAGCTGCCTAGTTCTTTAGTCCAGTGGTCTTCAAATATCTGTGCTCAGAGAGGCTCAAAAAGAATTTTGAAAAACTATGTATCCCTTAACAGATTTAAGTCCATTTCTAAGACTATAATCTGTTTTCATCAGCTTAAATAGCTACAAAATAGGTCATCTTCAAATCTTTTAGAATTGTGAGATTTTAAGACAAAATGATTACTCTTAATGATGAGACCAGTGGAATATAAATACCATATTGAGTTGTTACCAGGTACCATCATCCACACACACACGAAATGCATGAACAAGCTCTTCTTTAACTGTATCTCTCCCCTTTATCCTTGAACTTGCACTTCTATTTCATTTTCTTACAGAACATTATATGAAATATTTTTATAGCGGAAGTCTTTAGTGATTACTCTAGCATATGTCTCCAAAGAACTGTTTGTCCATAAATTGTAAATAAATTAAAACTGGTATTTAATTGGTTTTATGTAGCCAAGCATTTAAAAAACCTCTGAGGTTATTTTGACTACCAGTGTACAACTGATAATAACATACATTATATAGTTTGATAACTCATTAAACCAGAGGTAAAATTTTACTGGAACTGCATTTTTTGAACAGATGAATGGAGCTTTAAAATATATTAGTTTATTCATCCTTATGATATTGCTAGGATGAGACAGGATTCAACAGTCTCTTCTGACTCATCTTTATAGATATAAATGCTAAGAAATCTTGTTAATATATTTTCATTGCAATCTCCCCGGAAATACGATATGATGAAATTATTCTTAGTTTTTTCAGGTATGATAAATATCCTATGATTACATACATATTTTAAAAACCCTTATTTTTTAGAGATATATATTGGAATATCTGTAGATTAAAAATGTCTGGGGGGTGAGGGTGGGAAGGCTAGAAGAGAGACAAATGAGGGAAAAGATGTGAATGGAATAAGACCGGTCAAGAGCTGATCACTATAGCTAGATGACAGGTGCATTATATACAAATTTACTGTTCCATTCTCTTCACCTTTGCATGTTGAAAATTTTCCATAATAAAAGTAAAAAGAAAAATTTAGAGCTGCTGATTTAGCTCATTCAATTTATGGAAAATGTCTGCCATATGATCCAATTCGCAAAGGTAATCCTCACTGTCAAACCAATCTCCAAGTGAAAGTTATTTTCTGTCAGAGTATGACCTCATTTTTTCAATTCAAATTGAATATTAATATGTGTTTCAACGAACAGTATAAAAACTGTAAAGTACGGAATATATATTGCAGGACAGATTACTAAAAGCAGTCAAGATTAAAATAATGAAATTCCAATAAAATTGATTTATCTATTTTTATAAAATAGGTTATAAAAACAAGGTAGTAAAGCAACATGCTGTTTATCATTGGTGAACTTCTAGCAATGCAATGTAATACAGCTAAAATAATTTATAATGTAAAAAATACTATAAAAGACATTATAGTCCTTCAGTAAATGTGCATAAATATTGGACTCTGGGATCTGGTTTTTGATGTATTTAGGTAAAAATTGAGTATAAAAAGGAGAAATGATACCATTTCTTTCTTATTTCTTTAGATATAACAAATTTTTCTGAAGACTTTAATATACAGGGAAGGCACATAGTGCAAAAAATTATTTGGCTTAGGAGCCAGCATGTAAACTTATTTTCTATTAATAGAATGAAAATAGTAAATATTTCATAAGAAAAAATAAGATGCTTGATTTTTAAATGGAATTATCTCGGTATGATTTGATAAAACAGGTTTCAGCTACATTACAGAAAAATGCATACGAAATAGGAAAGAAAGGAGGTAGACGCTTCATCCATGGGTCTGGCAGGCCTACAGAACATTCCAGTCACACTTGCAACAAAACCACAGGGGCATGAAATGTCGTCCCTCGCGTTAATGATGCGGCCTAGGGAGAGAGTGAAGGACAGCCCGCTTCGTGGAATGCAGTGTTTCTTATGGACGCTCCTGGCTTTGTTCTCCCGGGGCCCCTCTCGACAGTAACAGAGTCTCTGACAACAGTCAGGGGACAGAAGAGGCAGAGTCACGGAGATAAAATCTCCGCACACGCCGCGCCAGCGCCTCGGGAGTCGGGCAGCTCAGCGTGGCCCCGGCGGGCCTGGTCCTGCGGACGAGGGGAACGGCCGGGAAGGCTGTCCTTCAGCAGAGCTGCGCTTGGCCCCGGGCTGCTTGCCCGCTGGGAGAGGCAGCATCAGTGATCTTCGGGAAGGGGCAGGACCCCGGCTCTCGCGTGCCAGGAGGCTGCAGGGCGCACAGGTGTGTTCGCGGGCGTCAGCTTCAGGGCGCGGAGGGCGCCTCTGCCCGAGGGCCCTGCGCGCGTCCCCCTCCAGCCAGCGGGCACTGCCCTGCAGCGTCCCCGAGACGGCCTCGCCACGCCGGCAGGTGGGGTCCTCGGGCCCGCTCGTCCTCTGCTGTCCTCTGCCCCGCGGGGTGCGGCGGCTGGTTGCGGGCCCGGGGGGAGCCCCATGGTACGCTGTCCCCTGGGCTGAAGGTCCACACTAGCCGGGGGACACCGCCAGAGGCCTGCGGCTGCGCGGACGCGAAGGCAGAACCGGCACAGAACCGGGAGCCCCGTGGACCCCGAGGCGTCTGCCGTGGGGACGCGCTGCGACTGAGGCCAGCGCCCTTTGGGACGGCTCGCTTAGGATGCTCTCTTGTCCCGCGTCCCCAGCCGACGCGGACACCTGCGCGGGCCGGCGGCCTCTCCCGACCACGGGCGCACGGGAGCTGGGGGCGGCCCGGGGCTCTCGCCCCGGCTCCGCTCACCCCGGGCCTCCGCCCAGGCGCGGAGGGGTGCGCTGGGCCCGGCACGCCTTAGGGGCTCTCGGAAGGAATGCTTCACGTTCCACAGGGAAAAAGGGGGTTTCTTTCCGCTATGTCCTTGTCCTGAAGGCTGAGCGACAGTGACAGCGCCCCTAAGAGGAGCGCCCGGCGCGCTGGCTCAGCGGGCGGGAGAGACGCGCCCCCGCGGCCGAACCCGCACCGCCACGCAGGGCGGACCCGGCTGAACCCGGCCGGACCGGACCTCTAGGTTGTTAAAAGTCAAGTTCGTGGGGGCGTTGTTGACAGCGTGGGTATCTTTAAAAAATTGCAACAGGAACCTAACGAAAGATGACTTAACCTGTATATTCGGAAATTATAAACTGTTCTGATGCATTTTACTCTAAACTGAAATGGTAACATAGTCTAATCTTACTCGAAGTCGGGTTTGCACTGCTTGCTTGATTTTCTTTTTCCAATTTTTTTCATTGTGCTAAAATATATATAACAAAACATTTACCATCTTAACCGTTTTTAAGTGTATAGTGCAGGGGTATTCTAGCATGTTTTAAAATGGGCTTTTTCAACACAAATCCAAATAGTAATGAGATAAAACAAAATGATTTCTCCTCAAAGAAAACTATGATATATGCTAAGAGAAATATGCTGAATCGAGACACTTAAATATTGATATTCATGATAAAATGCTACTATCGAATTTCTTTGCACAGAAACTATAAAACTGTGCTTTTTCTCAAGAAGATATCTTTCTGAATGATTACTTCAAAGAATACACATAAAAATTATAAGATTTAACTAAAAGCAAAGTGAATAAATTTTGAGAATTCTTAAATCATTCACTTAGAAACAAACAAAAGTTCATTTATATACAACACTGCCAACCAGAACCTAAAACAAGGCTGTATGATAAATCACCAGGGACTCATAAGTCATTTAATTGACTATCCAAAAGCTTCTGGGGGGGCTCCAGGAAATAAAAATATGGATGCTTAAGTAACAATACCACTTGAAATAACCACAGCATATACAATTCTAAGTAATTTATTCTAACTTTTCACTATTTCTGTGGCTTAATTTTGAAAAAAAAAAATTAGGTGAAAAACAATGGGAGAATAAAATGTTTTCCAATAACAAAATTTCTTTAGGAAAAAATAAAAGTTAAAAAACGGATGCAGTGTTTCTATGGAAATACCACTAAAAAACTTATTTCTCAAGTTCTAATACATTCTTTTAAACAATAGTGTTCAAAGTATAAATGGTGTATGAGGGGAGTTGGGGAGGGGGCTGCTCAGGGAATTCTAAGAAAATCTGAATCATCTCAAAGCCACCGATTTTGGTTAAGATTATGAATACTAATGCTGATACAAAGTTAAAAGCTGCCTTGAGGATTTTTGGTTTCTTTTGTGTTATAACCTCAGCATAATTTTCATATTCTTTCTGAATCATAGAGTTAAGTGACACAATATCAAATTATTATTCCATTAAGATAAATATCTGCAATATTTTCTGAAATGCATCAGTAAACAAACAAAATCAGCAATAAAAATGAAGGGTGCTTTAATAAATCAGTTGTTGGTTACGATGTGAGGAGAGATGAAAGGTTACTTGGAAAAATAGGGATTTATTTCTCTGGATTGAGAGCAGCTAACTATAAATAAAAAATAGGGGATTTTTTTTTTTTTTTTGATAATAGAGGAAAAAAATCCACCCACATAACAGTTAAAAATGGCTGCTTTCGACACCATTAACATTCCATTCAGAGCTTTCGGGCCATCACTTCTGGAGTAAACAGAGTACGGTGAGGTATTTCCTGTCACACACCTACAGTAGCATCCCCTGGTATACAGCGTGGACCTGACCCAGAGTGGTCTGACCTCAGCACAGGAGTCACAGAAAATGTGAACCGACGAAAATTACATTTGGCTTTGATGAAATTTACAGGTACAGGTTACTTCAGTACTAAAAACAATACTCTGAAAGCTTAAGCAGCATCAGCTTCCAATACCCTTTTACAGGAAACGCCCATCAACGGTGACTTCACGGCCTGCAAGAACAGGTCTAACCCTTAATAGCGAGGTGCTACTTCTAAGGAACATGCCACGTTATTACTTTACTTCAAGCCATTATAAACTGGGGTTGAGGCGCAAACTGAAGTCTACCTTTGACCATCTAACACACTGCAATTATCTCTTGCTCCGCGGGAGATCTGGCACCCTTCCTGTCCCTGTCGGTACCCCACTGTACCACTTACGAGGGAGTCTTCTGCCTGTGACCACTGCCTGCTGCGACTGACCGCTGCGCCGCCACTGCAGCCAAACGGCCACGCCAGCCTAAGCCGTGGGCGAGCACCTATCTCCATGCCTGCGCTGGCCCAGAGACAGCCAGGGGCTTCCCAGCACAGTCCCATGGGGCACTTAGCGCTCTGAGGCCGGGTAGATTTCTCGCGAGGTAAGATGGGGTGACCAAACGGAGGCCGGGTGAGCAGTCCAACACGTCAATGCTGCTGGCTTTTCCCCTTCTGCGCCTACGCACGTCTGTGACGTATGACACTGACATGACTAAGCACGTTTTTGTCTTAGTAATACATCGATGCTTGCTCTCGTGGGGGCACACTCAGCTTTCCGGGGTCTGAATCATGACATTGCCGGCTACAGTCACCCTAACAAGGCTTCTGCCAACTTATATATCTCCATTAACTTGGCATCAGGACAAGTCTTGGATAAAAACTTGTTACCATACTGTTAGCTACTATTGTTTAAACTGTTACTGAAGTTTAAATAAAAAATATCATAAAATACCAGAGTATTACTCCAGTATGCCGAAGTATACCAGAGTATAATGCATAAAAAAGTGACCATGTCTTTAGACAGAGTAAGTTGTAAAAGCTAGTTTTGCAAGCGTCATCAGAGGAAAAAAATCTAATACAGAATTCAGAACAAGTAAATAAACTACAACACTATCACATGATATTCTAAATAGGTTTCTTATAGATTAAGTAGAAAACCCACAAAGATATTAGAAATTTTACTTTTTGAGTTATCAACAATAGCTGTTTCAAAAGTTACAATTTCTAAAGGTCAAACTGTATCATATGAAAGATATTCATGTATTTCTCTGACTAAAATGGAGGTTACCAGGAAACAAACCAGGCCGGAAGTCAGCATGACATTCTCAATCACAGGTCTGTCTCTGAGGATAAGGACAGGACCAGCTTCCCAAGGCAAAGGAGCCCAGCTTGCCCTGGGAGGAGTGGCCTGTACGTCCCACCCACCCCGACGTACACCCGGCTCCTCCTACACAAGGCAAAGCAGAGTCTCCAGCCACTTGGTCTCTAAGGCAGGGTTCTCTTCCAAATATTTTTTGAAGTTTGGGGAAAAACAGGTTTCTTACTCAGGATTCACAATAAGTCTTTCAAAAGTCACTATGAATAACATCAAAACACCCATATTCTTTATTGAACATCTTCAGAAAGAGAGAGGAAATATGGGTTTCTCCTCATAATACTTTAAATTTTGACAATTTACTCACTTGTGTGCCTATAAATCACATTTCAAAAACTAATCATAAAAATACACTACTTTTCCAAATCACAAGAGATAAATTCATTAGGTTTCCAAGTACCTGGGGAAGACAAACTGACAAAGATGCCTGTCTGCACTTGTTGGAAATTCAAAAAGGTAAATAAATGTGTTCTGTATTCTTGAACTAAATTTTTGCCTTATCAGATACAAAAGAAATTAACCAAGTTGCAGGCATCGTGAAAAGTGTCTTGCTATCATGAATTCTTGTTAGGAGGCCACTTCTATTCTAAGTCTAGAGGAATTAAAATGGAGGAGGTCTTTGAATTGCAAGATTCCAGGTGGTTTATATCTTAAGAATGAAGGGCGTGCCTGAATAGAATAGCGAGAGTCCTAGCACACATGCTGGTCAAGGATGAAGCATACGGAAAAGTTTCCGGAGCTTAGAGAAGGAATGTTTACATTTACAGGCAATTAGCAATTGCTCAGGAACAAATAAAAGAAAAAAAGATCAAAGCTTATCATCAAGTCTGGGAGCCGACACAGCTAAGGTGGCGAATCCAATCAAGACTGTGCTATTCATCCTATTTAAATTAGTTTTTCCATTCTAAAAACACCTAATAAACCAATATTTAAACGAGGACCTGTAAAGTCTGCAACTCTAATCTCCAGAGGGATAAAGAGATTCTGGCCCTCCACAGAAAGCAGCTGCAGATCCAAACTGTTTGGGGAAGCTTGTAAGTTGACCAAATGCCTGTTCAAAACCCTTTTAAGAACATGGATTTGCAATGAGTTGGGTTCTTCCCCAGTGGTTGAAGCGATCAGTTCACATAGACACAGTCCCTGCAGCAGAGACAGCAGAATAATTACATGGTTCCGATCATGTTTACTCACCCTCCTAATAGTATCTGTGGCTGGCTGGATTCATTTGTGATACCGAATACATCAGGAATTAAATCGCCATTGAAGCTGAAAAGAAAACATTACAAACATTAAGCAGCTCTTTTATTAAACTCTCTAACTTAGCTTTAGAAGAAAAATAACCCTGGGGAGGTGTGGCAGGCATTACAATGCTCATCAGTATCTGTTGTCAATGAAACGTCAGCAGAAGTGACATGGGTCATTTCTGGGCTCAAGCGTTTAAGTTTTGTAAGGGGGCCCTCCAGCCCTCTTTAAGCTTGCCATGGCAAAGACAAGAACACGTGTTTCAGATGATTCAGCTCCCCAGAGGATGAGGCCTCTGACAGCCTGACCCACAGAGGGACGATGTGGGGCACAGCCCGCAGCTGACCCACACGGACATGTAGCGTGAGCAAGAAATAAACTTTGGTTGTCAAACTCTGGGGTTGTCGGCAACCTCTGCATGATCTAGCCTGTCCCTGAGTGATAAGGAGACATCACTCATTTCAGAATCAGGTTGCAACTTGTTTAGTTAGGTGGACTTAGGAGAAATAACCCACAGAAGCAATCCCTAGCTGGTATAAAAATTCAAAGTGGCCATTGAATGTCACAACAATGAAAAAACATACAACTGTGAAAGAAATCAAGCTAAGTGACTTTAAGATTAATCCATGGATTGACAGTTTAGACTTCCAATGGCCACTGACCTATTCATATTATGACGGATTTTAATAATTGCAGGAGAGGCAGCTTTGGCCGAGAATGTGGTCATACATTCATTGCTTTAGTCTCCAAAATGATCTCTATCATATAATCAAAAATCCTGAACTCTGGATTAAATTTATCCTGCTACGAGTCTATTTTGAGGAAACAAATGAACATTAAGTGCTATAAAAATGGCCCAAAGTTTCTCCTTAATATAGAATCTACATAACTGAAGGAAACCTTGGACCCTTGATATCTGCCAATTAAGCACTAATAGTTTGATCCAAAAACAATTAAGTTATCTGAATTCTTTGAGTAATGACATGGCTAGCATCGACACAGATCCATAACAGACACATTCAAAGCTACTGAACAAAAACAAATCACAAATCCCTCCCTCTTTCCAAAATACTGAATTTCATTTTTTTCTTTCATCCATCGTGGCAAATAAATATCATATAATCTGGAGTACAGGCTCCTATCAGCTTGAAAGGGAGAGTGAATTTAGTGTCAATACTACTAAGCAAAGTGGTTTCTTACGTGAAAAGTTTCATTTTACGTTCGTAAGTTTAAGATCAGTCAAAGGGAAGCGAGCAGATACTTACTCCATAATTAGTGGTTCATCCTGAAAAGTCCTATTGAGCATGGTCATATTGTTAGGATCTGTGAAGAAAGGAAATCTATAAGTTATCAGGTATTTTATATTACTTTTGATATGTACACTTAGGGAAAAATATGCTTTTAATCTTAGATTAATCTCTAATTAATTCCAACTATTACCATTAACGAGACACTACGAATCCAACTTAAATGGACGTGAAGTTTGTGAAGACAAATTATTGGGAGAATTCATTCTCCAGTAAAGACCAGCACTACATAACTTCCGTTTGAGGCTTCGATGTTAAAACCACTAAGGTGAGTCTTCCTTATATACAATTTGGCACCAGACACTTGACGATTAAGGTTTCAGGGCAGAGAAGCCAATATACGTGAAATTACTGGACTTATTTGCACACAAGCAGAAGCTCCTTCTTCAGATGCTCATTGAGCAAGTATTCCCAAATGTCACAGAAAACACAGCTACACCCCCACTCCGTCCCCACCCTGAAATCTGGCCCCTAAGACAAGGTTGTCCTTTTAGGTATAAGCCACTGGCTTTTCAGATAAGCCTTGGGGGTTCGTGGGTGGATGTGGTAGACCGAGACTCAATCTCTACTCCACCCTTGTGCTTCCTGTACTGGGGAGACTATGAATCAAAAATAGCCTTCTCAAATATCCTTCCACCTGAGATTCTGAATGAAACACAGTGTTGCCGATCAGACAGACACACTGCGTTTCGGAAGGCGGGCCTGTGAGGAAGCTGAGCTTCTGCCCCATCTGTCTCAGTGTCTGATCGCTGAATCTGTGGTGAGAAGCAGGGTGCAGGGCACCCAGTTTGCTGGAGAGAATCACAGCAGGTGCAGTGGCATTCTGGCTGTGGTTGTGCAACGGGGCCACTTCCTGATAGTAACAAGGCAGTAGCTTCCTGGAAGGCTTTGGGAATTGTTCCAGAAAGTTCCACCTAGAGTCTGTTCTTCAGCTCTCCCAATAATTTGGCAAGCCATCGAAACCCTTTAATAAACCTCGCTCTTCCTTAAGCGAGCCGCAGTGAATTGTTCTCTGGAATTGACCCCAGACCGGTTCTGGGTTGAAAATGAAAAATCAGAAAATGGACTTTCAGCAAAGCTTTTATAGACCGTTACAGACACTCAAGGACTGCATTTCTGAAATGAATCCAGAACAATACTTTTTTGCAGTCACATCAGAATACAGGCATATTTTTCTATTAACATCCAGTGATAAATATGAAAAAGTCCTAAAAAATATTCACCTAATGTTTGATTTTGTCCCCAGAAGATAACAGCTCCTAACTCGCCGCTGGCATGATTTTGGGGAAGGTAGGTCAGAAGAACATCCATTTGTGAATCCCCATCATAATCCCCAGGGACTACACTTGTGATCAATGCACTGTGATTCCTAAAAGAAACAAGCATTTTAAGATACCCAGTTGAGTTAATAACAGACAAAGACACCTTTATATTTGCACCACACGAAAATATTTTCAATGCAGAATTTAAAATTTCACAAAATCTTATCAGCCTTCATGTATGTGGGCCTCTTTGGTCTACAGAAGAATTCGGGATGAATGCACAGTAGTCTTAAGAAACAAGACAAATCTGAAATTTATGAAGAGAAAGCTCAGTTTTATGCTCAAGCATCGGCCGATGTCGCCCTTTTACTTGGTTCTCTTGTCAAGGACGCCAAGACATTTGGACGGTGTTTTTAACAAATGGATGTTAAAGCAGCAACGAGTATCACTTCCCAGAAATAGACTGTTAATGTTAACGTTAAAGCAGCAACGAGTATCACTGTCGTTTTACCAGTTAAGAGAGATTATTTATAAGATATTTAATTTTGGATTTTAATGCAGGTTTCAAACACACAGTGAAAAAAAATAATCATTTTATTTCTGAAAGCTATTCAAGATTCACAGTGGACAATAAGTTCCTTTTACTAAAGCTGGCAATACGCTATCCAAATATATCTACCTAATTTTTTATTTTTAAAAATAATTCTAAAATTATTTCTATTAACCTTCAAAACTTAAAACATTCTCAAGTCTTGTCATAATGTATTTGAGTGACCCAACCAAAAAATATGTCTTAAATTCAATTTATACATAATCCTACTTGAAGCAAATAGCAAGAAAGCAAGTTTGCAAATAGATTATGGGTCATTATTTTCTAAATAGCAACAAGGACCTAAATACACACACACACACACACACACACACACACACACACACAGGTTTTATTTAAAGTGAAAAAGGAGACAATAATGAAAAGGTGTAAAGAAAAATATAATTACAGCTTTATTATAATGCATCTACTTATTCTGTCCCAGATATTACGCCAAGTGCTTAATGGCTATTATCTGATAATTTAATCTTCATTACCTGAAATAGCTATTATTCTTATTGAACAGTTTAAGACACTGATGATTAGAGGGATTGGGTTGCTTCTGGTGTTAAACAGCTAAATAGAATAGCTGGAATTCAAATCGTTGCGTTGGCACCTAAAACTGATTCTCATGACAATAAAATATTCTTGGTAATGCCAGTTTCCTCAAAGAATCCAATAATACTTCAACTTTTTCATGAAAAAGACCTGTCTTTAAAAATGATGATACAGCAACCACACGTTGAACCTAAGGCGTACACCTCTGTACGTGTTTGTATGTGAATCTGCAGGACTGCACATGCTCGGCAGTAATACTTGTTCATTAGTAGGAAAAAGTACCCTGAAATTGATAGGAATACATCACAACGAATTAGATGGAAATTTAGACACAGAGATCACGAATGGACATAGCATATGGAGGGATGCTAATTGATTTAGCCAGCCAGGAAACTCTTAAGTGCCTGGAGAAAAAGGCTCCAAAAGTAAAGCTTTTTGCCCTGAAGAAACCCTGAGAGGCTCAGAATTTGGAGTCATCAGAAATAGTGGAAGACAAGAGTGAGGCACAAGGCTGCAGACGGGTTTACTGCAAGTCTGTACTGTGAGTGACAGTCCGTTTACCTTCTCGCTGAGCAAGGCGAAAACCGAGCAGTCTATTTCTGGGAAGTTTCAGGCAGCGGAGATTTAAGTTACAGCAGAATTTAGGTAAGGTTTGGGCCTTAAGTTAAAGACAGGGAGTTAGCGGACAGTCTATAAGAGGACGAGTTTGACACCTTGCCCCGAGCTCTACCCTAGTCCCTGGATGCCAGCCAGCCAGGAATGGAGCTCAAGGCAAGAGCTCATGCGAAGAGGTTCCAAATGAGCTCTTCGGTGCCTTACTCTCAGGTAGAAACAGACACCTCGCCTTCTGAAGAAACCATGAATGTACAGAGAACCTAAACAAACAGCGATAAGGAATCGGAAGAAACAGAAAACAGAGGGGAAAGAGAACTTCAAAATTATACTGGAAGACATAAGAGAAGTATGTCCATCAGCACAAACAAAAATAACAGCATGCTAAGACTAGAGAACAACGAGAAAGAAAAAAAACCCAAAAACTTGGAGTTAAAAAAATATGACAGCTAACATAAGAAATTCAGTAGAAGGATTAAGATAAAATTGAGAACCCCCCCCCGGAAGGGAAAATAAAACAAAATGACAAAGACACAGACACAGTAAAGGAATGCAAGATGGACCCAGGGAGTCCAATAACCAACTGACCAGAATTCCTGAAAGAGGAAACGAAAAAATTATCAAAGAAATAACGTAAGAACATTTCAAAAAGCCCCCAGCTTGAAGGGCCCGACTAATGCCAGCGTGGGAAGTGGACAACCGTCTACACCGAGGCACGTCATCCTGAACTTCACAGCAAAAGGGATGAAGAAGGGACCTTGATAGCTTCCGAAATTAAAAATAAAACAAGTCACATTTGAAGGATGAGGAGCAAGAATACCACTGGGTGTTAAAACAGCAACGATGAAGCTAGCAGACGACGGGCTAACCCAAGAACTGAGAGTGAGTAGAAAAGTCGTTGGACCTGGCAGGGCACGAAACACGCCTTTCTCAGGAATTTCCTGAAGGATGATGCACTCCAGTGAAGCAAACGAAGGCGCTAAGAGACAGGGACCCAGCAAAGAATAGCAAAGGGCAGGTCCCCGAACAGAAACTGCAGGAGGCCCAGGGAATGACTCAGGGCGGGTGGGGGGCAGGGGACTCAACGGGGAAAACAAAAATGCACAACAGGTATACGGCAGGTGCGAGGAAACACCTGCACAGGAATTAAGGAGATGGATGCACAGAAAACTATGCAATCTCCTTTTTACAAAGCAATCATTCAGTCCTGGAGGGAAAACCCTACAGACCGGAAATACTGCGGACCACCTGGACTGACGTACACAGCATCCGCGTGGTCAAAATGTGACGAGAATGCCTGATTTAACTAAAAATATGATGGAACGATATGGAAATGATGGCGATTTACTTAAAGATGGTAAATCCTTACCTACCCTAAGAAAAAATCCAAGAGATGAAGATAACTCAATTACAGTGAAAAACGTATTTTAAAATATGGAACTGAACACAAGAAGAAACAGTTCTAAGTTTTAAAAGCGATTGCATCTGACAGAGGAATGGGGGAATGGGGTGGGGGGAGGTGAAGGGTAGTTCCTTTTACTTTGAAAAATATTCTAAATAAATAAAAACAAGTTTCCAAATGTTAAAAGTAAGTCCTCACTTAACACCCTCGACAGATTCTCTGACTTTAAGCCAAACAACATGAAAAAGAACCAGTTTTGCCAGAGGCTGATCGATAGGAACTCGAGTTCAGTGCCTACGGCATTTCATCAACGTTACAGTGCAGATGCTGAATGAACCCGCTGCATACAAACCAACATTGCATTAGTGAGAAAAAATTGGGATTGTGTGTTTAACTTAGAGAAACTCAAGTCCTTTATTTCCCATAAATTTCCTTAACTTTCAATCTTCCAAGAAAAATCACTGAAGGCGGTTCACTTCTTGAACGTGATACTGACAACTACTGCTCCCTGCCCCCACCCCGCAAGCATGCTGACTCAGGAACATCTCTCAAGAGGGATAAGCTCCTGTTTCTCCATTTCTAACTTTTTGCTCGATGTTCTAACTCGAAGCCACTTTTTAAACATATATCTGAGTTGAAATGAAATATTGTAGAGTCTGAACACCCTGCCCATATGGGAACTTAAAAAAAATTTAAGTTTCCTAAGTAATCTTTGATCTTTCTACACACCAACTCATTCTGCACATGGTTAACAAGTAAATCCACTTAAGATACTGTTTTCATCACCTCTCCTTTAAACGAGAACCTGTAACGATCTCCCACTTCTCTTGGGGTCGAGGTCAAAGTCATCCTGATACTCGTGAAGGTCTTTCATCTGCCCCGGTCGCATCTTCCTCGTCCCTAACTCTCCCACGCGCGCCCTCGACTTCCATCAGGCAAATCTTTCTATCTCCTCTTCAGGACGGACTGTTTTTATTGCCATCGCTTTACACTGTGTCCCCAACTTGAAAGCCCTCACCTAAATTTTACTTCTCTTAAGGTCAAGCTCAAGTTCCATGACTTTCTAGAAGCTGCCACTTTAGCCTGCACTGATTCATCTCTTCCTCCTTGAACCAGAGTGTGATCAATCCTTGCTTCTTGTAGTTTCAAAACAACTGATGGGTGTCCCTGTGTTTTACGAAATGCCAGTCATATAAAAATATAATTATCTGCATATTTACGAAATTCATCTTGATTTGAATTCCTTCAAAGTCAACCTTAAACACTCACCACCTAACAGTTAATAAACAAAGAAAACATAAGAGGTCACTGACTGACCTTGACCCCAGTGCAAAGGACTCCCCTCCCTCCACCTCCCACAAAACGCAGTTGACCTGATAAGCCTGTGAGTGAGCTGCTCCCAAGGGCACACTCGGGATGAGGGACAGACAATTCTGAATGCATTCAAAAAAGCATATTAGACTGTGGAAGTGAAGAATGTTTATACAGCAAACCTGAATCCACCAAAACATATTTATTTATTTTTAAAGTAAATCATTTTTAAATTTTGGTACATTCACTATTTTTCCAAGCAAATTATTAGCTACTCAGACCTCATAACACAGCTGAGTAAAACTGACTTCAAAGACAATCCAACTAGCTCTTGCATACCCATCATTAAACTAATTACTGCTCTACAAGAAATAAATACATTTATACTTACTTCAAGGACACCTTTACTTTGGGTTTAAAATAGGGTGCGTTCTGGTCCGCCAAAAAGACGATTAAATCATTTCCTAAAAGAAGCGAATATGTGATATTAGAGTAACGTTTCCTGGCAAGACATCCAATCAGTGGTTACAAGAAATTTCTGGGCACTGTTGTCAACGAGAACACTTTCTTTCAGTCCAGTTCATCTGCCCTCTCAAGGCCAGTCGTACTGTCGGATGGAATGGGGATTCCTAACCATACATCACAAGTTCAATGTTCAAAGCAGCAGAGATACAGTTAGGATGAACATGGAAATTGTAGTTGGTCAAGACAAACTCAAGTCAGTAGCTTCCGTCAGGAGTCAGATCACTTGACTTAAACGAACTATATAAAGAACATTCTTCTAACAACTGTACTATATGTCAAGTCTGGCCTTCCCCAAACCTAACGACGCAGCCCTTTAGTGAGGCTGTTTAGTTCATCAGATGCATCGCCCCAAGGACACAGGGGCTCCTGTAGGTGTCTGACTAGTGACAAGGACATGCCTAAGTATTTAAGCAGAAAAAGCTAAAGCTTCCAAGCCCCTCCTCTTGTGGCTCCATCCCACAGGAAGAGGCATTCTCAGAACTCCATGAGTACTCACTGGAACAGACTTTTGAAACTGTTTAATCAAACATTAAGCCACTTTTAAAGTTAAAAGAAGAGTCTCTGTATCTAGTTTGGATGGAGTATGTAGAGGTTTAGCAGTATGCACTCTCTTTGTAACATACGGAGTCAAACATAGAGGAAAAATATCTAGGGTCTACCCCCGGCTCTGGGGTCCTGGCAAAGAGCCCCAAGAAATGTGGGCCACAATCCTGTCAGTCTAGTTCTGCATAAGCACTTCACTTCTTCCTTGGTGGCCTTGACCTTAAACAGTACCTGGTTCTGAGGGTACTCAAGAATGCTGAGACCCTTGAGTGCCCATTGTCAGCACCGAGGTTTACAAAAAAAGTTTGTTTAGTGATAGTGAAAGCAAGGGACTCCCCAAAACCTCAACTTGGCAAAGAAAGAAGAGATCTGGAAGACTAGGGCACTGGCCAAAGCCAGGAAGGGTCAGGGGCGCACGAAGCACTAAGCAGCTGGGGAGGGCGAAGAGTCTG
>NW_011889009.1:1071829-1084134 GCF_000151845.1 Pteropus vampyrus
CGGGGGTGGCCCCAGCGCGATGGCGGGGGCGGCGGGGCTGATGGCCGAAGTGAGCTGGACGGTCCTGGAGCGAAGGGCCCGGGCCAAGCGCTCAGGTTTGGCTGGCTGGGGGGATCCCCCTCCCCAGCACCGCGGCCGGGGCTTCCCGCTCGAGCGTCTGGGGCGGGGGGCAGGCGGGGGTCCCGGAGCGAACCTGTGCCCGCGTGTGTGCCCTCGGAAAGCAGTCGGCGGACCGGCCTTCTGCCTGAAGTCCTCCCCCTCCTCCCTAGAAATTAGGTCACCCCGTGGATGTCCCCCAACTCTCTTTTGTGTGTGTTCCCCTCAGAAAGTAGGTGGTGGCGCCGACTTCGCCCGGGGGCTTCCTCCTCAGAAGTCAGACGGCGGCCACGCTCCTGGGAACGAGTGTCCTGCTTAAGTGCGTTCTTCCCCCAGAGTCAGCAGCCGCGGGGTGCGAGCTGGTCCCGGACCCCCGCGGCCGCTCGTTGCCTTTTACATTCATCACAAGTTCCAAGTCCCAGTTGGTTATCTGTGTGGTGGAAATTGGGGAGCGGGGGGGCGGGCGGTCAGGGGCTCAGGCCACGAAGCGGGTCACGCCGAGTATAGTTAGGGCTCAGAAGGAAGTAGATGCCTTCCCTGGACAAGTGCCCCCAAGGCGCCTAGTTAGTTTCCAGTTGTGGCTCACAAACCCGGGGCCACTGAGGTCACACGACCCTGCCGCACAGGCCGTTGTAACAAGTTCGAGTGTCCTGAACTGACTTGTTCAAATTGCAAAGTCACGACTTTGAAGTTACCACTTGTGGCTGATAGCTCCTCTGAGAGCCAGGATTGAAACTTCCCTGCCCCGTGGCTGGCTGGATACAATCTCTAGCTAAGCGGGTGCCGGTAAACAGGAAAGATGGTGGAATGACAAACGTTCAACTAAGAATCTTCCCTTTCAAAGGGCCGATGTTTCTCTTTGTCAGAGCTGGGAGGTGCTGATGTCAAGGTTGCTAGTTTAAGAACAGCCGAAGGCATGGCTCTAGGAAAACTAATTCTGCATTTGTACTGATGTTAAGAAAGTTTTTTCTCAGCCAGAACGTTACCATTATATTTTGGGCTTTTCCCATTTTTGAAGTTCTTAGTTGGTTGTGCGCACTCTGCCCACCCCCCTTTTAATTCGAAGAAAACATATAATTTTATAAATCACACAGAAGTTTCCTCAATCTTTGTTGCTGATTTCATTGTATTTTTAAACCTGAAAAAAAGTTCTGCACTTATTTACTTAAGGTGATCTCAAAACCACCAAAAAAGTATGAGAAGTTTTCAAAAAGTAGTCCTTAGTACATTTTAGTGTCAATGTGGTTACTTGGAATAGTCACATACAGTTTCGTTTCACACTTTCTCTTAAAATTTTTGTGTCGTAGTGAAGTACTGAGTTGACATCTAACAATATATCTATCTGGGCTATAAGGAATCTATAATATCTGGTCACAGAGTAACCACAGCTTTTCACAGGGAGCTGTAAACATATTTTAAAAGCATTTCTCTTCCTTTAATAAGTATATAGATAAGGTTTATTGTCTTCTCCAGTCTTTATTTGCTCTGAAATGCGTGTCATAACAGTAAACTTTGAAAATCTGCCATCCCTTTCTTAACTGAGAAAAAAATTGTTTAATTTTACTTAATTATTGTTGAAATCAGTCACTTAAATTCAGTTACCTGTGCAGGATAGTTTAGTGCACAGTATAAATGTCGGGTATACCTATACATCGTAGCAGTAAGAGATACCGTTTGAAGCCATTACTCCAAATTAGATGAGGTTTCACATTCTTCTGGTAACTCCGAAGTACAGACTATAGTTTCTTGAATGAATCATTGACTTCCTATGTCATTAAAAACAATCAACCTGATTCTTGTTACTTTTAGAATGTGTAAGCTGAGCTTTGTTTGAAACTGGCACTAACCTGACTAGGATAGAGACAGGGCTGCAGAGTTCTGAGCATTGTTACATAGTAGCATAATCACTTCATTTCTCAATAGAGGATGCTACTCTTATGTAATGTTTAATAAGTGGATATTATGTATCTCCTGTCTAATCCGTATAAGCAAATGTAATTTACCAAAGCAAAGAAAATCAAATTTTCAAGTCATAAAAGAGAAAAATAAAATCATAACCTCAATTATTGTCTTTGTTGCACACTGCCTCGTGTTATAACTGCTCACACCGCTTTCAATTAATCTAATGCTGATGCTTCTAACCTTCACTAAACAGTTGTGGAAATTGCTGTAGTTTAGCCTGTGGCGCTTATGATTAGAGTCAACAATTTGAAATGGCCAGCTCATCCGATGCAGCCGTCTCTTCTCCACCAGCTTTCTTGAGGTCTGGTAAGTGCGTAGACCCCAAAAGGGTCACTTGGTAATTTTAAATACCTTTGTTTCTGAAGTTTGATGTCACCATGTGATAATATTTTGATTTTCTATCTCTTTGGCGGGCCCACACCTCGACAGTGTTCTGCTGTCGTGAGGCTCAAGCTGGCTCTGTGTGTTGAATGTGGCCTGTCGTGTTGTTTTTGTGCGGGCGTGAGGGGCCAGAGTTGGATCTTAGTTGTCAAGTGGGTCCATAAAAAGCTTCTTAAATGATCTTTGTCTCTTTGCATAATGGAAATAACTTCTGCGAGTTCGGAATTTTTGGTCGGCGTCCCGATTATTTACTTTGCATCAGCTCTCTGTGAAGTAGGTATTTTTATACACATTTTCATAGACAGGAAAGGGACGCTCACTTGGCAAAGAAGTGAAGCAACTTGCCCCAGGTCTTGGGACCATCATGTGTCAAGGCCACGTGCTTGGCCTTCCGTCTCATGGCATCTTGATGTAAGGGTTGCGGGAGATGTCGAGGCAGTGACTCTTAGGCTGTCAGACTGGTGAGACCCCCTTGCAAGCTAGCCGAAAGCTGTGGAATCGCTCCCCAGACGAGTGCCCAGGACATTGAAAACCACATGGAGGAGGTTTATGCATCCGAGAAAGACCACGTGTGGCTTCCTGTTGGGAGCCCAGGCCTTCGGGTGTATCCAGTCTCACTCTACAGAGAACAAAAGGGCAATTTTTTTCAGTGGCCTTGGAGCTGAAATGGAGACTGAAGTCTTTAGGGCTTTTTCCTGTATGTTGTGACCTACCTTGGGCCATTCAAAACCTGTTAGTGTGTGAACACTCTGGGAGAAGCCTGTTGGCAGGAGGCCGCTTTTTCTCTGGTGTACTTTAAGCAGAATATTCCATTCTCGGGACTCCTTCACGGGGAAACATGAGAGCCAGCCTAACTAACAGTGAAAATGTTTCATTTTGGTTTCCCCATAATCATGCCGAAGCAGTTCTCTCTTTCCACTTAGATTTCAAGTCTTGTTTTGGCAAGATTAAAGAGAAAAGAAATAAGAAATAGCTTGGAGAAAAAAGGAACAGGAGATTAAAAAGCTTATACTTTAAGGAATGAAAGTGATCGTTTAGTTGTCATCAACTAAATGACAAAGTAGTACGTTATATGTAACACTGCTAATTGGTTCCTGATTTCATCTTTGAACTAAGAGAACGAGAGGACATATGACTTTGAACTGTGTTTTCTTTCTTTTAAGCACCAGGCCCTGTTTTTCATTCTGGTTGTCCAAATAAGGGTGTGATGAGTTCTCGGCACGAGCGAAGTCATTTAGCGGTTATGGGAAAATAGAATGCTAAAGATAAGCTTTATGCACCAGTAGTCTTGGAAATTTCAACACCTAAGAACTGTGCTTTAACATTACATAGGGCTTTCAAAGGCATTTGCAAGAAGCTTTTCCAGTACTGGATTATTAAATTGAAATAGAATGCACCAAGAAACAAAATAGAAAATTCCCAATTTCACTATTATAAGCCATTTTAAAGACTGATTCCTTATAAATGACTTTTGATATTTACACTTTTTTTGGTTCCTATAACCAAAACTTAGAAATGACTCTAAAGAAATACTTAAAACTTTTATCTGTTAAAGTAAATACTCAGAGTGGTTTGTGTTTATCATTTATTTACTAATTTAGAAATATTGCATTTGCGTTGCAAGTGATTGTTTTCTCCTGTTGGACGTAATTACTGTAGAGTAGTGTTTTAAGGAGTCATTTCATTTAACAGTCATTTTAAAGCCTGTCCTGGATTCCCAGCTGAGTTTTCCCTGGTACTTTCGGCTAGAAACTACCCAAGGTTACCAAAAACGAAAGCCAGTATCTTGCTTTTGGAAAATAGCTTCCAACGTACTTAGATTATTTTATGCATCTAACCCTCTTTACTGCTCTGGGATTTGTTTCTGATATTTTGGTTTTGTTTCTACTCTGTGGAATTCAGTGTGTGTCCTGCATTTCTATGTGTGCACGCTTGACTTATGTTCCGACTGCTGATGCGTCAGTATGTGCTGTGATGGATTATGATTTCTCTTGTTTTCACTGCTTAAATCCAGCGAGAGATCTGGACGTCTAGGTTTTTCTTTCTTTCC
Source organism: Pteropus vampyrus (assembly GCF_000151845.1). NCBI lineage: Eukaryota > Metazoa > Chordata > Mammalia > Chiroptera > Pteropodidae > Pteropus > Pteropus vampyrus. The sequence goes on from NW_011889009.1 coordinate 1,076,319, forward strand.
TTGTATTCTTTAAAAAAAAAAAAAAAAAACTAAAAAAAAATTTTCAATTACAGTTTGATAAAATATTAGTTTCAGGGGTACAACATAGTGATCGGACATTTATATAAGTTACGAAGTGATCACCTCAATAGGTCTAGTATCTAGTGGACGTCCAGGTTTTTCTTTAAAGAACCTTGGGGGTGAAATGTACAAGGCAATGAATTTATAGGCAGAGTTTCACAATCAAAATAAATGAATTCTTAGAGAAGGAGTGTGTCATCCAGTACCTTAGGTTACTTTGATTTCTCATATGACTGCTACAGTTATACAATATATTAGTTTGGCAGAGTTGGTCAGCTATAGTGGTCCCATCAGCATTACAGTTCAGTTATTGCGAGAGGTAAGAAATATCTTGGCACTTTTATTTTAGATGATAAGATGATTTAAAAAATTACTCTTTCTAGGGGATAAGAGGTATAGACTTTCAGTTATAAAATAAATAAGTCACAGATGTAATGTACAGCACAAGGAAAACAGTCAATAATATCATAATAACTGTGTATGGTGACAGGTTACTAGACTTACTGTGGTGATCACCTCATGGTATATAAACATCAAACCACTATGTTGTACACCTGAAATATAATATCGTATGTCAACTCTACTTAAATAAAAAATAATTTATTTCCTTTGAAATTAAAAAAAAATTACTCCTTAAAATGAAAGCGTAATCTGATCTTTATCTTGGCTAAGTTTACGGCATCTAAGTGAGTTTATCAGCATGTGACTTGAGTTTTTTCCTCTACTAATATGTTTTCAAGTTCTTTGATTTAATTTCCTTTCATCGATTTGGTTTGATGGACATATCGATATCCGGTAAAGTTTTATTGTATATCCTGGACAAAACTCAACTTTTTATTTCACATGTCTGACACACTCTTCCTTTTAGACATTATATAGTAGCCCCGTTTTCAGCCTTATTTAGCAGTCAACTAATCCACAAAGTTCTTGTTTGCTTAAAGAGATGGAAGGCCGGAGGCTCCTGCCTTCTGTGGGATCATGTCCCCCTGTGAGGGCCAGGGGAAGACTCCACATTTTGTGTTCAGCTCTGCGGGAATCTCATCCTGCCTGTTTACTGCCCACTTGCATTTTTTAAAATTTTATTTATTTATTTATTTGTTTGTTTGTTTGTTTGTTTGTTTTTTACGCCTACAGCACCTTGTCTTCCTAGGTGGTCTCCCATCTAAGTACTAACCAGGCCCGACCCTGCGTAGCTTCCGAGATCAGACAGGATCGGGCTTGTTCAGGGTGGTCTGGCCATAGACTGCCCTCTTGAATTTGAGCAAGTTACATCTTTGATACTTGGTTTCATTTTCTGTAAAAATAAGGATAATAAAACCTGCCCGGAGGGATCGTTGTGAGGATTAAATAAGATGTTATATGCAAAACATTCACTATTTAGAGCTATAGCTGCCCAATACATTTTAGTTCTCATCTTTTCTAAAAACACGTGTCTTTTACAATATTGCAACTTATGCAGAAACAGACAGGGTTGCTTATCTTGTTCCCTCATTTTGATACCTACCCATCTAAGTTGCCATTTGATTAAGAAAATTTGGGCTAAAATACATTTAGCTCGAATTAGATTACTCGGAATGTAGCTTTTCTTTTACTCTGAGTCCACTTCATTTTTAATAATCGCTGCAAATCTAAAGCAATTGTTTCTGACAGTTTCTATGGGCACTCCTGCCAGACAGCAGGAGAGCAGCCATTATTTTATGTATAGTTAGAAGACTTTTTTTTGTCTTACGTGGAAATGCATTGGGTTCCCTTCAAGTAGGATGGACTCTTCGGAAGCACTCGAAGATCGTTTCCTGCTGGAAGTTCTGATCTCTTTGTACTGGGTCCTGCCCTGTAATCTTATAAGATTTACGAAATAGAGGCCACACGATATAGTTTAACTCCCTTGGCGTGAATCTCATCGACCTTAGAGCTTACTCTCTTTCTGTGCTATTACCCTTAGCAAAGATGACGCTTCGGGTTTGATAAGTGACACGGCTTCATGAAGAGCACAATGGCTTGTGTCGCTTCTTTAGATCGTGACGGAACACTCACGCCGTGCATCCTAAAAGCTATTTTCCTCGCTGTCATCTCTCTCATCGGTCTTCTGTGAAGCTAGCGAAAAAGGGCCGGTGGAACTCCCTAGAATTCCTGGTTCTGATCCACGTGCCTACTGGACATTTCCAGACGGGTGTGTGATGGGCCTCTCCAGTGTGCCCTGGCCGGAACAGGACTCTTGACTTTCTACTCCTCTTCTAACCCCAAACACGTGCCTCCCTTACTCTTCTCCATTCCAGTAAACTAGACCGACTCCTTTCAGCTGTTCTAGCTAAAAATAGAGGTTCTTCTTCTTATTTAGTTCACTTATAAATCCTTTCTACTTCATCTCCAAAAATGTATACCGAAATCTGCCTGTTCTCCAGATGTACTCATACCTCTCTCGTCTAAGCCACTTCCCTCTCTGGTCAGAGGAGACTAGCAAGAAGGCAGGGAGCAGCTGATGGCAGAAGCCACATGTATATGTCTCTGTCTCTGTGTGCGACGCCTCGCACAGCACACAGTGCCAGGCACATGCACACTCAAGCCCTGTTTGATGATGGAGGGCCATGAAAGCACAGATGCGGCCTCTGTCATCAGGATTCAGAACACGTGGCCACCGTGATGATGCATCAGTCTCTCTCTCATCTGTATACCATCTTCCACTCAACAGACTTTTAGAATGGGGCCCATTTCACACAGGACAGTTCTTATATAAATCTATATCTTATTTTTATGTCATTACAATAATTTCTGTTCATATTTTAAAACGGCAGATTTGCCGTTCTGTTTTTGAGGAATAATATGCAAATCCGCACAAGATGCTGCCACATCTTTTTGTGGTTCAGGCTTAAGATACATATGCACATTTGATTTACCTATTAAAAGATATTGGATTTGTGGGAGATATAAAGCGTTTTTTTTTTTTAATTGCTGCATACTTATGCAGTCAGGATATGCCATTTATGATTTTTGGGGTTCTATTTTTAAATCTTTGAGTAGAAAACAAGTTAGCAGAAAACTGTAACTGTATATATTATATACTTGGTCTTGAAAATTTGGAAAATGCTTTTTGATGGTTCATTGCAGTTTTCTGTGGTGTTTTTTTTTCTAGTGTATGTGCTGCTGAAGTGTGCACTCGACGATGTGTTTTTAATAAATTCACAGTTCTTATTTTTATCACATTAGGCCTCGGCTGCCTTGCTTACAAGTGGTTTTAAAAAGATGAAAACATTGTTGCTGTTTTTTATTTTACTTTTTTCCCCAAAGATTTTATTAGTTTCTTTTTTTTAATCAGTAATGATATGACTGCATCTTAGTCTTTTAAAAAGAATGACTCTTCGTTTTTAATTTCTTGATTTTATAGCTTGCTTCTCTTTCAGCTCACATTTCACAAATTTCTTGAGGAAGTTGCTTTTTATAGATGAACAGATATGGCACATTAAGTAACTTCCCAAAAAACACAGCGAGACTCTTACATGTATAATTCAAATTGCCATTTTTATAGGTTTTGATATGTTATTTGTCTCGTGTTCTTTGTTGTCCTTTTAAATATACATCATTAGCTTTCAGCTTGTTATAAAAAGGTCACAAAGCGTGTCGTCGTACCTGCTTCATCATCATTAACCTCACGCCATTTCCATGGCCTTTCTTTTTGGCTATTTAAGATACAAGTCTCATCGCTCAGGACTGAATTTTTGCAAATATGTAGGCCCTGGTCGTGGAGACGACCAGTCACGCTCGCAGTTGGGTGCCAGACCAAGTCTTATCCCTCAAGCCATGGAGGCATTCTGGCGAGGGCGGGCAGGGGTCGGGGTGAGGCCGGGAGCCTCAGACCCCGCTTCTTCACATACGTGTCTGCTTCCTGGTTTGTTCCAAAAACATACTCATGTCAGGCGATTAACTTGTCTTCTTGATCACGTTTCTCCCTTCTTCTGGAAAGACATTCTATATATTTAAATTCATTTTCTATGTGTTTACATTGACTTTTTAGGCTTGTTCAAAAATATCCGATGGATGATTATAGTTATAAATGATCAATATGTCAAAAAGATGACCTTGGCTTTCTGTGAGTTTAATTAGTGGACTATTTTTTTCTGTGGAGTTTTCAACTTAGAGGGCATCTTATTGTTTGTTTGTTTATTTGTAATTTACACGTAAATTTTAAAGGGCCTCTGATTTCGGATGATTTCAATCTCATCTTTATTTTTCTATCTTCCTAATACGTTTCTATCATGAATTTTCATCTGCGTAACCAAATGGCAGTTGTGTAAATCTAACACTTCAAAAATTAGGGCAAGGGACTAAACTACTAAACCTACTGTGATCCTGGATTTTAAATGTTTTCATATAAGCATTTATCGATGTATTATGAGGATGGAAATTTTGTCATGTCTCACGTAGCTCTTTCGTGTGTGTGTGTGCACGTGTGTGTGTAATCATTATATAAGTATTTTTACTATATTTTCTCCCCTTAAGCAAAAACAATATAATTAATAAGTTTTAGGCAACAGAACCTCCTATGACTGAGTGGTTTCAAAACGGGCAGCGCTGTTAGGTTCTGACCAGCTTGGTGCTATAGATTTGGTCAGGTGACTTCATCTAGAGCTGTGTAGGAGAAACTTGGATCTCTAGGGCAAACGCTCTGTGTCTCTGTCTCGTCTCGCGAGGTTTGCTCATGACGAATGGGAAATGGCCATGCTCCACTGGGTGACATTTCAAACTTTCCCACTTCTAAATACATTTTTAAAATGTATTATTTTAAAGATAATTTAAAGATAATTATTTTAGAACTCTTATTTAAAGATAATTATTTTAGAACTCTAATGTAAACAGTTTCATTCGATATTATGCTAGGCATTGGAAGAGTATTAATTGTTTCTATTAATATTCTTTCTGCTTTGATGGGAATTTTTTTCATTCACATAGAGCCCCTTTTAAATATGGCTCACATTAGCTAGTTGAATTTAGACATGTACCTTTTGTTCGTGTTAAGCATCTTTTAAATGGTCTGCTGATAACAATGAAGTTTCTACGTTAACTGTTTTTAAAATAGAGGTATTTACAATACGAGCTCGTTTTCTTAGTTTACATATTTCTGAGGGTAATTATCTTTGCTTTGTGGAATCTTTCCATGAATTTTTATGTCGTTTCTATCAGTTCAGAGATCCCTGTGTTTTGCTTATATTATCTTGTTTTCATGGTAATACACAGCGAAGCTGAATTAATTTATCATACCCACTTAATCCCAATTCTCAATAGGCTTGTAGCTTTGATAATAATCATTTGCTCAATAATTGCAAGGATAAAAAAATCCTAGCAGGACGTAAAGTGAATAATTATCATTTAAAGGAATAAAAGCGGTTTGAGGACTCTCTCTTGCCGTGTTACACTCTGTGACATTGATATTTGCCCCTAAGGCCTGTACCACATTTAAGCCTTTCCTCCCCCCTGCATCCCTGCCGTCACCATCTGAATTCGAGGCTCTGGGACGAACATTGTAACCAAAAGAGGACCCTGGTGGCTGTGCCTCCCCACTCTTCCAGCAGTCCAGTCCTTCCCTTTCTAAATCTGGGTCATGTGACGCCCTCATCTAAACCTCCCCAGTGGCTGTCGGCGGTCGGGAGGATAAATGCAGGCCTGGAGCGTGCCGGTGGGCGTCCCGCGCGGTCAGACGCGTGCATACCTGTGCAGCCTCCTCGCCCACTTTAGCTCTGACGTCACTGCACTCTATTAGTAAGTACGTACCCGCCTCCTTTCTGGGTTATGAAGTTCTTCAGGTCAGAGACTGAATCGCTTGTCGCTTTTTTCCATAGCCCCTGATATAGGGCTTGGTGCTGGGGACTTCAAGTTGAACGAATTAATGAATCATGCTAAAAAGAATTAGTATGATTTTGGTACAGAATGAACTTCCTAGCACTCTGCGCTATCTAATCATCTCATCTTTTTAGTTGGCGAATAAAATTTGGTGAATTTATTTCATTTTTGAATAAGGACATTTTCATGTGAGATATATTTCCCCTGCTGGTCAAGCCCAAGAGGTTCAAATTCAGCTTTAAAAGGAAGTGTAATAAATGACGCGAAACAGACCTCAATGACTATAACTTGCGACCGAGGAGGCACTCTTGGTGCCCTTGTGACTGTGGACAGCGTCCCCGGGGCCGGCCTATGTGGCTCTGACCGGCTTTGCCCCTTGCTCAAAAGCCTTGAGCACTCTGGGTGTACCGATGTTTGCTTTTCCCGAAGGAAACGGAAGAAATCACACAGATTATTCATCTACGTTGTTATCAGAATGTTTAGTTTTTCATGCATAGAGAAGATCAACGCTGTTTAATAGGCTTTGTCTATTACAATGAAGACTTCACCTAAGGTACCAGGAAATTTGAACTTGGCATTAAATTGCAGAACTATAGTAAGGAACTATAGTAACTATAGTAAGAGTCAAATGACAGACTTTTAAAAGAAGTGGGAAGAAATTAGCTTCTTAAATCTGTCATTTAGAGCAAAATCAAAATTTGCCAGAATAAGAAATGACAATTCATTCTATAAAAGGCCTGAACACAGTGGTAAATAATGCACGAGAGAAAAATCCCTGTTTTCACATGAGACCTCTGCAGACCAGAGCCTAACAGTTACCACATCTGTAACTTAGGCGAGAGCGCTATTCGCCTGAGCACGATGGTGGAAGCCTCTCGTTCTCACGGCTGATACGGACAGTGCAGTGCAGTGAGCAGTACTGGAACTGCTTGCAAAATAGCTTAGTATCTCGGGAAGAATCGTTAGTGCAGTATTTCTGATTTAAACGTTACCTTGGAAGCATATATTGCTGTGAATCACTATTATTTTCATATAAGTAATGAAATTTTCAAGAGAAGACCTGAAAGAATAGCTATATATACTCATATAAACAAAAGAAAACCCCAAAACAGACTTCGTTGTTAAGTCCTAGCTCTTCTATTTGCTAGCAGTATGACCTTGGATGCCATTTAACTTCAGTTTTAATCTGTAACATGAGAAGAATAATAGTGCCTATATAATACGGTTATGAGGATTAAATAAGATCATGATATAAAGCTCTCAACAAAGTACTTTGCACATGAGAAATGCTCAAATAGCGTTAGCTGTTTTTATTATATGCTGGTAATAATGAGATGATTATTATATTATTCTTTACCTTTTTTATCTCTGGCTAAAAGTGGCTTTACATGTTTATGGTCAGTAAGAGTGGCATGTTGCATGTTGACAGCGCCTACAAAGAGTGGTGTTCTGTGTGTACTGGTAAGTGATATTAGGATTAAGCAGTGTCCTTCGGGACATAGAGGCTAAAATAATAAATGTAAATTAAAAAAAAAAATCAGATCCCCGAAGAGGGAGTCAGGAGGTCATGTGTCTTCCGTAAACTAAGGGGCTTAGCCAGACACTTTCTCCTTCAAAATATTCCGACTCTTGACCACTGACGGTCAGGGTTCAGGGGAGAATATTTTTAGGGTTTTGAGACCTAGGTTGAGGGATTTTAAGGCAGATCTTACAAGATGGGGACCCAGCTGGGACTGGGCAGCGTTGGTGGCCTGATAGCTTTGGATTGGTCGTGAAGCAAGTCTCAGTGAGCGAGGGGTTAATCTTGTTGCTAAGCTTTTGGTTGGTTTGTCGTAGTACCTTCCAGGAACTGTTGAGCTGGACTTTCCTAAGATGACAAAGCTGCTCTTTGATCTTGAGCCCCTCTGCTTCCCTCCCTCACCCC
>NW_011889009.1:1084184-1087192 GCF_000151845.1 Pteropus vampyrus
GTGGCATGTTGCATGTTGACAGCGCCTACAAAGAGTGGTGTTCTGTGTGTACTGGTAAGTGATATTAGGATTAAGCAGTGTCCTTCGGGACATAGAGGCTAAAATAATAAATGTAAATTAAAAAAAAAAATCAGATCCCCGAAGAGGGAGTCAGGAGGTCATGTGTCTTCCGTAAACTAAGGGGCTTAGCCAGACACTTTCTCCTTCAAAATATTCCGACTCTTGACCACTGACGGTCAGGGTTCAGGGGAGAATATTTTTAGGGTTTTGAGACCTAGGTTGAGGGATTTTAAGGCAGATCTTACAAGATGGGGACCCAGCTGGGACTGGGCAGCGTTGGTGGCCTGATAGCTTTGGATTGGTCGTGAAGCAAGTCTCAGTGAGCGAGGGGTTAATCTTGTTGCTAAGCTTTTGGTTGGTTTGTCGTAGTACCTTCCAGGAACTGTTGAGCTGGACTTTCCTAAGATGACAAAGCTGCTCTTTGATCTTGAGCCCCTCTGCTTCCCTCCCTCACCCCCATCCCTCTGGTTTTTATGAGATGGAGTCACTAGTCTCTAGAGCCTTGGATCTCCTTAAAATTCCGTGCTGATCCAGTAGGTCCGGGCCAGGCCAGGGGTCCGTGGATGGGCTGCTCTTTGAGGAGAAGTCTGTCTGTGGCAGCATCTGGCTGAGTATCAGTCCTCTGTAGCGTCCTCGTCTCTTCTCCGTCTTGTCCTTTAGACTCTAGATCTCAGGCTCTGATTTGAGCATCCTCATGTTCCCGGCCTTTAACTTGGTCTTTGGATAAATATGTCCTCATAAATACTTCGTTTCCTTAGGCACTGCCCCACAGATCCTGTGTGGCTCTCTGACCCCACCTGCTTGCTTATCTGCTTTAGGCGTTGACCTCTGGCCTGGATTTACTTGCTCCAGATCCTTTGACTCGGCTGAGCCCATGTATTTGGTTGTCAATTCAGGGCTTCCATGTTGAGGCCATCGCTGTGCATTAATAATGTGAGTCAAAAGTAGCGACATTGGGAATGACTGGGTATCAATCACATTTCCTTCTAGTCTCTTTACCATGCATGACTTCCGTACTGGCACTTGGTACCTCTTTCTGTGTCCAGAGGATCATCTGGTCTCATTTCAGTGGGCATCCTGAAATGAGTGGTGGCTGCCTCCATTTTTAGGTATCTGTTGAGTCAGTTGAATGGAGTGAGAGGCATAATCTGTCAGCACTAGCAGTTAAGCTGATTTTCCCCCAGTCCAGCTTATTTTCCAGGAGTATTTCTTTGAGAAACGGAAGTGCCGATTGCTCGAAGGTCTCTGCGGAGGCCCCTGATGTAAACACTGCCTTTAGAAGTCTTTTTTCCGAGGCATTTTTGTAAGACAAGATTCTACCGTCATGTAATGACCATAAAAATGAGGGTAGGTGCTTCAAGTAATAGAATGTAATTTTGTTTGAAAAGGAAAGGAAACAGCAAGCCGTCTTCAAATTAACTACAAAAAAACTATCAAGTTCAAGGTTGATTTCCATTATGGTTTCATGTTACAGTAGTAGTTGAGTTTTATTTGTAGTAGTATAAGCTGAATACTCTAAGTATCGATGGTCATGACTCCAGTTTTCGTTTCAATATTTTGCTACAATAAAATCCTTATAACTAAATTATAATGCAAATTAAAGTACAGCAGCATTTTAATCATCTTCGTGTTCACCCAGTTACATTTTTCCAGCTTTGTATTACATAAAAAACTAATAGTCCATAAAAAATATGGTAAAGTAAGCTACACTTAGAATAGACATGAAATATTTTAAGCCAAAGTAGTTTGAATAGTGTATTGCTTGATGAATACACTTGGAACCTAAAGCGTGCCTATTATAATATTCCAGTTGTATAATTTTAAATGTCTGTTTTAGAAAGTAGGTGAATTTACATTTTAATTTCTTTACTGTAGCATGGGCGTGGCAGCCGAACCCTCATCCTACAGTTAATGGAAGATTCGATTCTGCTTCCCCGGACCTTGAGTTTACTTTGTTTTCAGAGAGACAGAATGATTTTCTGGGATGCCCGACAGTTGGCCCTGATTAGACTTGGAGGTTGTTAGTGACTTCTTAGTGAACTTAAGTTTAGCTCTGAATGGTCATGCTTCAGAAATAGTTGATTTTAGTTATAAAAATTGTATCGAAGACCTCTTCCATGGCACAGGTGGTCCGTATTTTAGTGGGGCTTTTCTCCCTCTTCCATCCTAAATGATGCTCCTTCCTCTGGCGCAGTCAGAAAAGATGGTCGTTTTGGTTTTCTGTGACTCCTGCACAAGTGCTAAACCACTTATAACAGCCCAAGTGTACTTTACTGTCACATCTACGGCCCAAATTCCACTTAATTAACTTTTTATGTTTCTTTAAAATTACCGATTATTTAAATCGCTGATTTAAAATCACTGCGTGGGACATCCATCCTTGGACTGATCAGGAGGATTCTGATGTTAACCCAGCAAAACCAATGAATCAAGACCTCTTTGATTTCCATGCCCAGTCTTATGCTAAGTACTGGCAGAGATTCGAAAGTCCAAGAGTGGGAAGGGCAGTCAGTATTTAATACACACCGTGCTAGCTGCTTTACTTAATCTGTCATTAAAGTCTCATGACAACCCTGTGAGGTTGTGTAATTTCCTGCACTTCACAGAGAGGGCCGCAGCCTCCAGCCCTGACAGCTGCGAGGTCGTGTGGCTGTGACTGTAGCTTGTAGCATAGATATGTGTGTTTGCAAAATTCACGTTCTTGCCCTGGTCCCCTAGGCGTTAAGACAGCCTCCCCATCCGGGATGTCTCCGCGCTCTGGGAGCCACCGGAGGCGGCAGAGAGCAGGGAGGGTGGTCTTTTATTGGATTGACCTTGGGTTTAACCTTATTCGCCAAAAAGCGAAAGTTGGCTTGTGAAATATACGACTTGGATTCCATACGGGTTTGGTCAGTTAATGATTTTACTGTGAGTGGGTCTTTAGAGAAGGCAGTTCAGCGACACAGAAC
>NW_011889009.1:1088237-1093016 GCF_000151845.1 Pteropus vampyrus
TTGGTACCTCTTTCTGTGTCCAGAGGATCATCTGGTCTCATTTCAGTGGGCATCCTGAAATGAGTGGTGGCTGCCTCCATTTTTAGGTATCTGTTGAGTCAGTTGAATGGAGTGAGAGGCATAATCTGTCAGCACTAGCAGTTAAGCTGATTTTCCCCCAGTCCAGCTTATTTTCCAGGAGTATTTCTTTGAGAAACGGAAGTGCCGATTGCTCGAAGGTCTCTGCGGAGGCCCCTGATGTAAACACTGCCTTTAGAAGTCTTTTTTCCGAGGCATTTTTGTAAGACAAGATTCTACCGTCATGTAATGACCATAAAAATGAGGGTAGGTGCTTCAAGTAATAGAATGTAATTTTGTTTGAAAAGGAAAGGAAACAGCAAGCCGTCTTCAAATTAACTACAAAAAAACTATCAAGTTCAAGGTTGATTTCCATTATGGTTTCATGTTACAGTAGTAGTTGAGTTTTATTTGTAGTAGTATAAGCTGAATACTCTAAGTATCGATGGTCATGACTCCAGTTTTCGTTTCAATATTTTGCTACAATAAAATCCTTATAACTAAATTATAATGCAAATTAAAGTACAGCAGCATTTTAATCATCTTCGTGTTCACCCAGTTACATTTTTCCAGCTTTGTATTACATAAAAAACTAATAGTCCATAAAAAATATGGTAAAGTAAGCTACACTTAGAATAGACATGAAATATTTTAAGCCAAAGTAGTTTGAATAGTGTATTGCTTGATGAATACACTTGGAACCTAAAGCGTGCCTATTATAATATTCCAGTTGTATAATTTTAAATGTCTGTTTTAGAAAGTAGGTGAATTTACATTTTAATTTCTTTACTGTAGCATGGGCGTGGCAGCCGAACCCTCATCCTACAGTTAATGGAAGATTCGATTCTGCTTCCCCGGACCTTGAGTTTACTTTGTTTTCAGAGAGACAGAATGATTTTCTGGGATGCCCGACAGTTGGCCCTGATTAGACTTGGAGGTTGTTAGTGACTTCTTAGTGAACTTAAGTTTAGCTCTGAATGGTCATGCTTCAGAAATAGTTGATTTTAGTTATAAAAATTGTATCGAAGACCTCTTCCATGGCACAGGTGGTCCGTATTTTAGTGGGGCTTTTCTCCCTCTTCCATCCTAAATGATGCTCCTTCCTCTGGCGCAGTCAGAAAAGATGGTCGTTTTGGTTTTCTGTGACTCCTGCACAAGTGCTAAACCACTTATAACAGCCCAAGTGTACTTTACTGTCACATCTACGGCCCAAATTCCACTTAATTAACTTTTTATGTTTCTTTAAAATTACCGATTATTTAAATCGCTGATTTAAAATCACTGCGTGGGACATCCATCCTTGGACTGATCAGGAGGATTCTGATGTTAACCCAGCAAAACCAATGAATCAAGACCTCTTTGATTTCCATGCCCAGTCTTATGCTAAGTACTGGCAGAGATTCGAAAGTCCAAGAGTGGGAAGGGCAGTCAGTATTTAATACACACCGTGCTAGCTGCTTTACTTAATCTGTCATTAAAGTCTCATGACAACCCTGTGAGGTTGTGTAATTTCCTGCACTTCACAGAGAGGGCCGCAGCCTCCAGCCCTGACAGCTGCGAGGTCGTGTGGCTGTGACTGTAGCTTGTAGCATAGATATGTGTGTTTGCAAAATTCACGTTCTTGCCCTGGTCCCCTAGGCGTTAAGACAGCCTCCCCATCCGGGATGTCTCCGCGCTCTGGGAGCCACCGGAGGCGGCAGAGAGCAGGGAGGGTGGTCTTTTATTGGATTGACCTTGGGTTTAACCTTATTCGCCAAAAAGCGGAAGTTGGCTTGTGAAATATACGACTTGGATTCCATACGGGTTTGGTCAGTTAATGATTTTACTGTGAGTGGGTCTTTAGAGAAGGCAGTTCAGCGACACAGAACCTGGGCACGGCCTTGGAGCCGAACACCGAAATGCGAGGGTGCGGAGCAGAGGGCGATGGTGTCATCTCTGCCCTGTTTTTCCCAGGCAGCGAGTTATGCTTCACTGCACTTCGATGGGAAGAAAGTTAGCCAGCGTCCACCACGTACAGAGTCTACACTGTCTTCCAGAAGTATCCCTGGTTTTATTCTGATTGGGAATATTTTTATTCCTACAGTCAGCTTACTTTTTACCAACTCATAGTTTATTGTGATTTTTTTTTTTCAATTAACATTCAAGGCTTTATTTACGCCTGCTGGATGAAGTGTTATCTGGGCAATTTTTAATTAGTACTAATAACGCTCATATTAAATGCATTGCTGAACGTTGCCAAGACAAGAACTACAGACCAGGCTTCATCAGAGTGTAAATGATAAATGGAAATGGTTTGGTTCCATTTTTCAAAATGCCAAATGGCCTGAAAGTATTATTCTGTAGGATTTATGTAGAATAACATATAACACCGCAAAAGACTAATGTCACATGTTTTTATGGCTATAGTATCAGGAGATATCATAAAATTAAAAATCTCTTGTAAAGATCAGGACTTGTCAATAGTTAAGTTGTTTTTCCCCTCCATGTAATTCAATTAATATTGAACTAAGACTCTATCATTTAAATCTTAGAAGTTTGGAATATAAAAATTTCACTCATAGTGTAAGTATGAAATAATGACTCTGGTTTCTCTTGAGAAATATGTTCAGATTAGTATTATCCTTTATAAAGTGACCCCTTGTAAGGCTAGATACATTTATTCTAGTAATCAAATCATTTTTTAATCATACCCTCTTATGATTTCATTCAAGTCTTCCTTTATGAGCAATAGAAGAACAGAACAGAAGAGAATAAAATAGAAGAATAGAACAAGCAGAGTTACTTTCTGGTCCCAGCTTAGGTCATGGCCGAGTGAGTCTGTCTGACTTCATCTGTCCTGATGAATCACCTTATTCATTGCAGCCGATTGCAAGTAACTTTTGGCCGATCTTAGATATCAGAGGATATTAATTCCATTTGTTCAATAAATATTTATTGAGTGCTCAGTGTGTGCCAGACACTGTTGGCATTGGGGTCATAACAGTGAAAGAAACAAATCTGCTCTGTTGAGAAAATTTAATGACTTGTGTCACTTCCGAATGCATTTTTTTTGGTCAAGAGTTCCAAAAACTTTTTAGAAAGATTAAAATTGTTTGAATACCGCTTTGACCTCACAGAAATCATAGAAATTCATGGTATATTAATGACAAGTTACTCTACTAGACTCTAAGAAAGGAAAATTAAATAGCTAATTGAATGATTGGTATTCATAAGGTCAACACATGAAACATCAACCAGACTTAATATTCTTAACTAGATTTTATAGGCCATGCTCCTTCTGTAAAGGTCACTGGAGGAACTCAACACCTTTTTATTAGACACAGAATGGGAACAGTGGAGTGGCCTTTTCACGCCATGTTTGGATAAGTCGAATAGGCAAAGTTTACTTCACTTTTATAAAGTTGTGTTATTTCATATTTGCTGTTTCATAGCTTACATTTAAGTTATGTTTCTTACTCACTTGTCCTGGGGAAACCTATAAGCTTAAAAAGTCGAGGGTTTGGATGAACCGTGATAATAAATTGAGGTTAAGTAAGTGAAAGTCTATGCGTATATATACACGTGTATGTGTAATTCTGGAGCAGTCTTTTGTTTAAGGCAGAAAATGAACTTAAGGGTTAAGAGCTCTTAACCCTTCTCAGCTGAACAGTTTCATGGGGTTTCGTGGTATGGAGCAAGGAGCCACGCGTGCAGTGTCTTCACACAGCCCCGTGTTCAAATTCAGACCGCCGTGTAATGACTTCTTTGTGCCTCGATTTAATGCCAACCTCATAACTTTGTCAGGATGAGGAAAGGGGACAAAGCGTATAAGGTGTCTGGTACAATGCACAGGAGTAGGCATTCAGAATTTCCCTTTCTCATATAGAACAATTATACAAGCAGTACACGAATACCTTCTTCCCATGTGATAGTTGGATAGTCAGGATTATGTCGAGTGAAAACCACTGCCGACTCCTCCGCAGGATTCATTTTTAGAAGTTCGGCGTGTATCCTTTCAGGCTGAAAATATTTAGTTTACATATGCGTATGCATTTGTAAAATCACACACGTCCGGTTATTTTCGCTTCGTTTGGGATGCGTGGTCTCATGCTGCACGCCTCGTTCTGTGACTCCTTCTTCACCCTGTATTTTCTTGGTCTTTTTGGATATTACAGATAGATCTACCTCATTCCTTTGCTTCGAGGTATGTCATTGACTGGAGGTGAAGTAGTTTATTTGCTCCAGTACTGGGGCACATTGATTCCTTGATGTTTTAAATGTTTGCGCATGGATGAACAGTGAGGAAAACTATGGTTTAAGTCTGTTTCTTTGTTTCGATAGGAGATTTTGGTCACCTTGAAGGCGCTCAAAGTGCCGAGTCACGTTGAGTGCAGGCGCGTCTCTCAGCTATAAAAATTAACAGGTACTCGTTAGGAAGTTAGTAAGATCAGTTTTGCAACTTGTCAAATCACGGAACTCTGAAGAGGTGGGACTCGATCATTAAATCAGGTGACACAGATGGGGCTGTAGCAGGAGGTACGGTAGCCTGTGAAAATAAAGTTGTAAACCGATCACCAAAAGATTCCAGAAACATGTTTTTATCAGCTTCTTTCCTCTTCCTTCCTTCCTACCAAACATTTACTGCCATCGACTGTGCACGAGATATGGTCTCTGTTATTGATCAGCTTCTAGTCGAGTATAGCACATTAATCACACGGTGAAAACAAAATGTATTGTGATAAG
>NW_011889009.1:1093066-1104764 GCF_000151845.1 Pteropus vampyrus
CTCCTCCGCAGGATTCATTTTTAGAAGTTCGGCGTGTATCCTTTCAGGCTGAAAATATTTAGTTTACATATGCGTATGCATTTGTAAAATCACACACGTCCGGTTATTTTCGCTTCGTTTGGGATGCGTGGTCTCATGCTGCACGCCTCGTTCTGTGACTCCTTCTTCACACTGTATTTTCTTGGTCTTTTTGGATATTACAGATAGATCTACCTCATTCCTTTGCTTCGAGGTATGTCATTGACTGGAGGTGAAGTAGTTTATTTGCTCCAGTACTGGGGCACATTGATTCCTTGATGTTTTAAATGTTTGCGCATGGATGAACAGTGAGGAAAACTATGGTTTAAGTCTGTTTCTTTGTTTTGCGAGATTTTGGTCACCTTGAAGGCGCTCAAAGTGCCGAGTCACGTTGAGTGCAGGCGCGTCTCTCAGCTATAAAAATTAACAGGTACTCGTTAGGAAGTTAGTAAGATCAGTTTTGCAACTTGTCAAATCACGGAACTCTGAAGAGGTGGGACTCGATCATTAAATCAGGTGACACAGATGGGGCTGTAGCAGGAGGTACGGTAGCCTGTGAAAATAAAGTTGTAAACCGATCACCAAAAGATTCCAGAAACATGTTTTTATCAGCTTCTTTCCTCTTCCTTCCTTCCTACCAAACATTTACTGCCATCGACTGTGCACGAGATATGGTCTCTGTTATTGATCAGCTTCTAGTCGAGTATAGCACATTAATCACACGGTGAAAACAAAATGTATTGTGATAAGCACAAACTGTCATTAAGGTATTTACTAAGCGTAGGAATGCAGAAGGTGGGACAGGTAGCTATGCTTGTGGCGATTTAAGAAGAGCCCCTCCTGCCCCAAGCACGCGGACCACCCAGTTTCATTCAGGAAATTTCTGCCGAGAACCTCCCACCCAGTACCAGCGTTAGGGACACAGGGTTGAGAAAGTGTTGGAATAGAAGGGTCTATAGCAATGTCCTTCCTTCTAGCTTGTAACCAGTGGAGAAGTAAAAGGGAATTGTAAGATGAAGAAATTGTCATCTGAAGTTAATGACGTAATTTACATTTCAAAGTTGCTTGAAAATGTATCCTGTATAGATGACACGTAGGATGAACATACAGATTACTCTGGGACCCCTTGCTACCGTAGCAGCTCAAAAATGAATGTTATAATCACTTACTGATAAGCCACAGACGTGGTTTGCATACATTCTGTGTGTTGGCACACAGGGCTGTCCCTGCGCTCCCCTGTGCCTACCTGGCCCGCACGCTTCCTGCCCTTCTCCCCTTCCCTGCACGCACCTGTGAGTACGTGCAAGGTGCAAGGGGTCTGCAAATCTCAGGAGACCTGGGATCTGTCCTACCCTCTCTGCAAGGTCTTCCGAGTCTGCTTAGTTCTCGATTACCGTGTTTGAACATGTCAGCTCAGGGATTTTGGTGATTCACTGCTGCTTTGTACTTTCTTACTGGTTTATTAGCCTCTGCACTTCACAGTCTTCAAAGCTGTACTCCTTAGGCTTTCGCAGATTTTTTCCTGGCTGAAAAATCACAACCCTTAACACGTCCTACAGCTATAAAACTAGCTGCTCACCATTAACTGAGGCAGGAGAAGATCCTAAATTTACAGTCATCGGACTTGGTGAACTTCAACTTGCTCAGTTCCTAATGGTAAAGAGTCAATTACAAAATGCTGATGGGAGCTACTGACTGATTCTTCTCTTGAGCTAAGAGTCTGCTTTCACAGATTTTATCTCTTTTCTGTGGAACCCCAGACCATAGAAAAACGAAAGTGTGTGGTTTATGTTTCAGCTTTGTGTCAATATCCAGTATTGAGTGCTCCGTAAAATACTTCTTTACAAATCAATATATGCTGCCCTAGGCTGTGGGGAATTTTAGGGGCCTTAATGCAGCCACATAAAGCTGACTACTATTTCAGCTATTCTTAGGCATCGTATGTCCATGATAGGTTTGAAATCTTGCATAAGATCGCTATATCTGAGAAACTATATGTAGGCCAAATGCTACATTGTTAGATACTAGAGTTTTAATAATAGCTGTTGAAAATCAAGTTGTAATTATTTCAAGAGGAAATGGTCTATTTGAATCCCATAACTTGGGATGGTCCATGCATATAATTTAGGACAAATGGATATTTCTGTTCAGTATTTTGTAACCTAAAAAAAAATTAGACCAATTTGATCTTTTTATTTTTTTTAATTTTTATTATTTTTTAAAACTGTTACTTACGCAGATCCTACACCAAAGATATCAAATTCGAGGGCAGGAAAAGGCTGCAGAGTGTTCAGTTTATGCCTTTTTTGACACCACATTCACTAGTTTCCAAAAGTGAATGGGCAACACAAAAGAATTAACTACTTACTTTAAAACAGTTTAGGATACAAATTCCCAGTGGATCAAATACCTAAATGGGAAACTTAATTTTTTTACGTAATAAAAAACAGCAGAAAATTGAGGTGGCCGTATATGTAGCCTAGGAATTGTCAAAACCTTTGTAAGCGAAAAGGAAAATTAGAACCAAGTAAGGGAAGATAGATATATTCGACTATTAAAATTTTTTATGCTGTAACATTGATATACTAATGAAAGCTCAGGGGACAATATTTGAAATGGAAATGTTAAATAATAAATAAAATATGCAAAAAGCTCTTAGAAATCGATGACAAAAACACTAACAAAGCAATAGCAAATGGCAACAGGGCATATAGGCAGCTCTCAGAACTGCAAATCCAAATGGCCGGGTGGACAAGATTCTCAGGCTCACTGACAGTATGCGAAACGAAAATCAAGTGAAAGTCAGATACAACTTCACTCCCATCGGATTGGAAAAACTTTTAAAAGAATGGAGCACTTGCATTTCTGGTAGGAATGGGGGTTCTTTTTAGTCTTTTTTGAAAATGCAATTTGTCATTATCTCGTAAAAAGTACGTTTTGTCATTTAATTCAGTACGACTCCTGGGAATCTAGATGAGAGATGGGCACCCTTGTTCTATGAGGGGCCGATAGCAAACATTGTAGACGTTGCAGACTGTATGGTTTGAGTTGCGACCGCTCAATTCTGCGTGACGCCACCGAATGCAGAGTTGGGAAGAGGTGTGTTGTAACGTTCAGGAATATGCTATTTCCAGGGTGCAGATACATAAGTGGAAACAAATTAAAGAGCATATATGACAGTATAATGTGGTAAAATAAATTAGAAAGTATTATTTTGAATATTACCTTTCTTTTTAATAATTATTTAGTTGTAAGTTTATATAATTTAATTTTACTTTTGGTTGTGCTTTATAACCAGCTCCCCACCCAAATTTCTGAAAATTTAATGGTTGACTCTCCCCAGCCAGTACTGGCTGTCTCTGGTGTATTAGTGGCTATATCCATATATAAGGAGGTTTTGCAGCATTGTTTATGATGGGAAGAATAGGAACGAATTGGGTACCCACTGGTAGGGGAATAGCTGAGTAAGTCGCCGTGCACCAGCGCCCTGGAACATAGGCAGCCGTGGCACAGGGCCGTCGCCTGCAGTGGTTTCTGTGAGTGCCACTGAGTGACAGGAGCTGGATGCAAGCATGGGTGCATTTCACGGTCCCATTTTTATCAAACGAGCAGTGACAGACTCTCCCCAGTCTTCATTATAGGGCCATTCTGATGTCGTCGCGAAGACTCCTTTTTAGAACATCTCCTCACTGAGAGCTGAGTATTTCGTATCACCTATTTTTATCCACAAATCATCTCTAACAGAAGGTGATCGAGTGCTGCCTGAATGTGTAGGGCCGTTCCTTGCTTCATCATGCTGACGATCTGCCTGAACAGAAAGAGATTGCCAGCACCTTGGCTTTAAACTAGCGTTCAGCAACTGTATGAACATAAATGCTTCAATTTCTTTTAGCGACAGATTCTTAATGCATGCCAACACGATCCCCCCAACCCAGGTAAATTACAGGTTCAGTCCTGTGCTCTGTTGTGCGACCACGTGACATGCAGTCCCTGAACCCAGAAGGGGATTAATCGTGACCTTGAGTTTATGATTTCTGAGTGCTTTTAATGACAGACAGTACTTAGGCTGATGGCTGAAGGGTCAGATGTCTTCCTTTCACTCGACAATTGAGAAAGCGCACTAGTCAAGTGAACCACTTCCCTATAGCCATTTTGTGGCAGATTATCATGATTATTGTGTACTGTGTAGCCTTTGAGCAGTGTGCTCTGCTAACGCTTTGGAGTAGTTTTTATGGCTGAGAAGTAGAAAGGGTTTCTGCTTATAGTCCAGCTAATAAGGCAAAAGAATATTATCTACCTAGGAGAAAGCGGAGGCTTCAGAATTTCAGTGTGAAAACTGAATATTTGTGGAGTGGATGACTTTGGGTTGTCAATGTTATCTTTTCCTTGAGCTTTTTGGGGTATAATTGTCGGGCAGAAAATTGCCTGAAGAAGCATGAACATAGGAGATAAAAGTTTGGAATTCAGGGCACATTAGAAGATATAGATTTCTCAAAAGGAACTGAAATTATTGAGCTGGCGACTAGCACTTGAGTATTGGAGATGTTCGAGCTGTTGGGACCAGTAGACAGAGTTAGCCGGGTTGCCTGCGGGGGTGAGGGCAAGGGTGTGCCCTAACGTTACGACCTTTCTATGCTTGTTGGGGGGTGATTTCTCTCTCCTGCAACAGTAGTGAAATATGGCAGTTCACATATAAAAATGAAAATTAGATTGCTAAGTAGTGCTTCTTTATTTATTTAAAAGTTTTCTTGATTTGGTAAAGTGACTGAATTTGATGAGTTTTCATTTTTTTTAGGCTCAGTTTATGAACCTCTTAAAAGCATCGATCTTCCAAGACCCGATAATGAAACTCTGTGGAATAAACTGGATCATTATTACAAAATTGGTAAGCAAAATCCGAGAAAGCACGTCCTTAGGTGGCTGGGGTCACCACTTACTGTGCCTTAGTGCTGCTATGTGCATTGTGGGACTGCGTTTCTCTCTCACTAGGATTTCGTGGTAGGTGCGCCTAGTGCTTATGTTACAATTGCATGTTGAAACCGGGACTGTAAAGGGAATCCAACAAGTCATATCTGTCCTGAGAACTACGGGCTGTTTCTTGCTCAGTACTTATAAAAACAAAATATTCCTTGCTCACTCACTCACACCTGCAGCCCTGAACCTTTGACATCCATTTCTAACTCATTGAGATACAGAAGGACATCAGGTTACTGTTACTAATATCAGGTTTCCGGCTTTTTGTTTTTCGTTTTGTTTTTACCAAGGTCAGTCTGGCAACTTTTGTTTTTTAATGTGAGCGAGTAAACAACTCTGAGATACGTGTGTACGGGCCTTCCCTTTGTTCATTGGGCCGTAAGTTGGATTTGCCTGCTTTTGTCACTTTGCTTTATGTCCCGTGAACTTGACGGAGTATGGCAAGTAACATAAAATTTGATGTATTTATCTCCCCTAAGATAAGGACTTTTTTTGTTTCAACTTCACGTAAAACCTAATTCAGCTTACTGTGGTCAGAATTCTGTGGTCAGAACGCCCTGCGTATTTTTATGCTCCCCTTTTACTATCCTCGCAGCCGTGACGGCTTGAGGGATGCTGTGAGGAGCAGTTGTTTCTACGGCTTCAGCAGGTTCATGCCGCAGCTAAGTTTAGAAACCGCGAAGCTGTCAGAAGCGGCCGAGGCCGCGGAAGCCCCGGGACGCGGGCGGCGGTGCTAACCGTTCTTTTTCTTGTCTCCAATTGCAGTCAAGTCGACACTGCTGCTGTATCAGAGTCCAACCACAGGCCTCTTTCCCACGAAAACCTGCGGAGGGGACCCGAAGGCCAAGATCCAGGACAGCCTGTACTGCGCCGCGGCGGCCTGGGCCTTGGCCCTTGCGTACAGGTAGCCGGGGGGCGGGGCCTGGGCCTTGGGGCGGGGCGCCCTGCCAGCAGGGGGCGGGGTCTCGGTCCACCCAGGCCCCGCCCTGCCACCGACTCGCTGTGTGGCCTGTGCCAGCCCTTATCTCCTCCTTGGCCTCTCAACCTTTCGGTTCTCCTAAGGGTTCAGGGGAGGCCGTTAGTGTGTTACGGCCGGAATTCTTCACCGGTAGGTCCGTAAGTCTGCATTAGTCTCTGGCAGCGGGCACCGCCCAGTCTCCCTGAGCAGGTCGGTGTCGGTCACAGCGGGAACTGGCCGTGACTGACTTGCGCATGATAAAACTGGGCCAGAGTAGTTAAAAGATTCGCTGGAAGTCGCACACGCAGCTAGCCACAGAGCCGGGTCCCGGACTCGCCCCCGCCCCCGCCCCCCGTTTAGTGTCTGTCACTGCGCTTCGTTGGGGGATCGCTTGTTAGACCTGGTTGTAAGTCAGTTATAACGTAAAGGAAAAAAAGAAAATCCTTTCACAATACAAAATTTCTCCTTAGTTTCATTTGATTCTGTATGGGGAGCGCCCGGCGTGGGTCCCGACACACGGTCAGTAGCGACACATGTCAACCGTTACTAAGATCAGGCTTCTGAACCTTAATTTTCCGAAGGTGATATATGCAAGGACTTCTGATGTGCAGATTGTGTCTTCTACATAAAAGTGATTTCTCGGTGGTTCATCGTCGACGTGTTGCATTTGTAAAGGAAAATCAAATGCTGAGATAACACGAAGTAGCCGCCTTTAGCACTCTTGTTCGCTAATGTCGCTGCAAGCATTTCTTCGCATGTTCTGTGTAAGCACAGTGGAGCTTCATTAAATGTCGGCTACTGTGCGTCTCGGGTACAGGGGGCACCAGGGGCGCCTCAGCCAGTGTCAAGCCAGTACCGGGGTAGACGGGCCTTACGTGCGCCCCCATGCGTTGCAGTCGTAATCGCACATAACGCATGTTGACTTCTTACCAAAACCTTTAAATGGATCTGCCTGCGAATAAGCAACCAGACAAAGCCAGGGTGTGGCTCTTTGTAAGTCACCTTGCCTGCGCTCTTAAAAAATGCGGCTGTCATAGAAGATCAGAAAATAGGTGCGAAGATGGTGAGATTAAGGAAGACTAAAGAAATATGACAGTTAGATACAGCGCGTGAGCATCCATTGAGTCCAATCAAGGGTCGTGCATTAAAAACACTATAAAGTATATTTTGGGATAATTGAATAAATTTGAAATAGAGTATAAAATAGATAATACAGTATCGGTATGAAATTCCTTCAGTGTGATAATGATATTATATAGGAGAATGTGCTTGTTTTTAGATGTTTAGTGTGTAGGGGTAATGGTGTTTGTAGTTTACTTTTGAATAGTACAGAAAATAAATTACGGAGAGTACAAGCCGATTTTAGCAACTGGCGAATCCATGTGAAGAGTAAAATGTTTATTAGTTTCTTTACTACTTATGTATTTGTAGGTATAAAATTTTAGCTTTTCTATAGATTTGAAACTTTTCTGAAGGAAAATTTCTTAAAAAAGTGCAAGAGCAGAGACCTTTTCCAGCAGGCTTTACACACCTGACAGGTACATCACTTTAACAAAATAAAGAATAAAAATCCATACGATCATCTCAGGAGATGCAGAAAAATCATTTCACAAAATTCAACATCCTTTTATGATAAAAACTCTCAGCGGGGTGGATGTAGAAGGAACATATCTGAGCATAATAAAAGCCATATGTGACAAACCCACAGCTAATATCGAACTCAAAGTTGTAGTTTTGAATGTGTGTTATTTTAAATTTTACTAGTACATAATATATAATTATGTAATTATATGTTATAATTAATATTAAATATATTTACATTTTATTCTTATAACTATTATGATTATAGAATTTTAGTTTAGAAATACTAGTATTTCATTTATATGGTTCAGTATTACAAAATCTGTTAAAAGAAAGTCGAGCCTGTTCTCTGTGCCATATTAAAAAGTATCATCTAGGGTTTTTGCATTGTTTGCTTCTAATACGACTTCTGGAAAAAAACACATGACTCTAAATTAGGGTTTAAATTTAAATGGAACTTCATTTTCTTTATTTTTATATTTGAAAAGAGTAGTGAGTTTTTAAAAGAGTATAGACTTGGAAGAGCACTTTTAGACTGAGTAAATGTGTATACATTGGAAAAACTGAAACAAGGCAAACGTGGACGTGGTACCTCGTGTCCCTGGCCGAGGGGGACAAAGGGTGCCTTCCTGCGAGAGAGCCCTCCGTTCCCTCCCAGCGATACATCATCAGTTTCAGGAGCTGAGTTCATGGGCGGCCCTAGTTAGTGCTGGTGAACAGTGAAGTCACACGGCTGTTCCTGCCAATACTGTTCTGATTATGTTTTCCATGACGTTCGCCTATGGAAATAATACACCAATGGTAAGATTCATGTGTCTACTTCCTTTACTAGTTATGTATGTCTATGTATGAAATTTTGGTTTAGATATAAAAAAGACCTCATATTGTAGAAATAACTGATCAATACTTTCACAGAGCTCGTGATCAATAAATTGACTAGAATTAAATTTAAAGTTGTTTCGTTTATTTTTAAAAATTGAAAGTATTCTTCAGATCGTATTAAAATTTGAATTTGCAGCCATGGAGCTTACTAAAAAAAAGAATGGTCAATTCCGAGTAGAAAATAGAAGAATTATTTTGGATCACTGGGTTCGCTTTAAAGTTTTAGGAAAGGCAGGAAATATATCCTGAGGCCTAAATATTTCTGCTCCAGTGCAATGGCTCTTTTACCTTCTCAGTCAGAAGAGAAATATTAGGGTTACTCTTTTATTTGCAGAAAAAAGGGGAAACAGAATTTCATCAAAATAGAGAAATTCTTTATCATGGCCGAATTATTCTAGAATACATTAGTCTTGGTTTAATGCTTGTTGAGTGAAATGAGGGGCAGCGAATTATATTAAAGACGGTTTTAGAAAACCTGAAATGTTCCCTGATTATTATTGTTATTTTTTACATGCGGTAGGAATTGTACACAGAACATTCCATTGAGCTCATTATGCTTCAGCTGTGCCGCTTGCTCCCCATGTCAGTGTCTGGTCCACTGTCACCATCCATGCTGCAGTCCGCCTCCATTAAAACACTCGTGTCTGACGTCCGGGTGAAAACCGAGCATGGAGCAAAATCACGCTGCCTTTACTGCAGCGCCACCATGCGAAAGGAGGAATGGCGTTCTGATGACAAAAGCTTAACGTTTTACTGACATGCACCGCACCGCGTTACAGTGACCATCATTCTCCCCGGTAGTGGCGTGTGAGACGCAGTCGGAAGGGGAGGGCATTATTGCGTACTTTGTAAGGAGGTAGGTGATGCTTTTTGTCAAGTGAGGATGATCGCCAGATACTTTAGTTTAGGATTTAGTGAAACAATGAATTAGCTACTTTTATTTTTCAGTAGTGGGTGACTCCCAGCCACCTCTTGAAGATCACTGATCCATAACCAAAGGGAAGTTAAGGATGGAAGAACATCTTAACCTAGTTTAACAGATGGATTCGAACTGTTCTTGCTGGTAAAAAGCGAGGGATATGAACCGTGGTCAGCTGGTTTTAAACTAAGACCTGAGAATATAAACTGTCACGCCAGAATCCATCATGCGTCATACAGGATGTGTGTTTAGTGGCAGGCATCCGTGACCAAAGTGCCCACCCTGGCATCCGCGCCTTAATCCGTGCTTCCTTGAATCCAAGTGGCCATTGCAGAACTTAAAGGGATTGATATTAAAACTTGTCTCTACTCTTTAACAGTGAGTTTCAAAAATCTTTCGGTAGATTTTACCAATACAGAAATATCCTTTAAAATTTCAGCCAAGTCGATGGAGAAAATATTGTATGCTATTTTTAAAGCTGTTGGCTTACTTCCTTAAAAGAAGGAGAAATCTGCACAAGTTTTTTCATTTTTTTTTTTTTTTATTGCAACATATCTACATCTGCTGGGAAAATGGAGTTTCACTGTTACAGAATTCGTAGATGTCGCCAGAACGTGGGATTAGCCAGATAGTTAAATACTTAATTATCAAAGCTCTGCTTCCTTTCCGGATCCCTTTCCAATTTCTTTCACGAGCTATCTCTGTCACCCAGGCGCATCGACGATGACAAGGGGCGGGCCCACGAGCTGGAGCACTCGGCCGTGAAGTGCATGAGAGGCGTTCTCTACTGCTACATGCGTCAGGCCGATAAGGTAAACCGCTCGTGCAGACTGCAGCTCTCGCGCCAT
The DNA here is from genome assembly GCF_000151845.1 of Pteropus vampyrus. Taxonomy (NCBI): domain Eukaryota; kingdom Metazoa; phylum Chordata; class Mammalia; order Chiroptera; family Pteropodidae; genus Pteropus; species Pteropus vampyrus. The sequence continues at coordinate 1,103,247 of NW_011889009.1, forward strand.
TCTGAGGGATTAATCTAACCCCATAGCGCTAGCATCTCCCGAGGAAGAATGTCCCTTCAAAAGGGACAGCCACATCCTAGGGCAGTGAGGTAGATGAAGACAGCCCCTGCCTTCCCAGCCTAGGGCTTTTACTTCCGAAATCCTGAAATTGAAGAAATACCTGAGCGAGAGGTGACTGAGAATCGTTACTTTGGCTTCAGTTTGTGTGTATTTCGCATCTGGTGTTTGCTTGATAAAGATTTGAGCAAAATCCTTATCGAAATTCTTTTTGGACATGCGAATGCTCTGGCTTAAGTAAACTTTAGTTTAAAAACATAATACTTTATTTACATGTAAAGAGCAGGAATTATAGACAGGAAACAGCAAACTTTATAGGGTTATTGGGGAAATTAAAGAAATAATATATATAACAAAACTTATTAAACTGTAAAGCACTATACAAATATAATGTGATATTTCCCTGCTTCCCTACACCTTCCCTACACATTATATTACGTCCCTAGGGCATAATATAATGTGTCCACATATGTCCATCAGTGCATCTGTCATGTGTGTCCTGGACCACCCCAGTTTGATGATTCATTAACAAAGACTCACATCAATAATTAGACATGCAATTTTGATTATGTAATATTTTGTATGTTTTTATCATGTGAATATTTTCATTTATGCTTGAAAAGGATCCAAAGACTGTGGTGGCACATTTTCTTCTTAAGACCTACATCTGAAGTTAAAACTTAGAAAATTAATCGTTTATATTCTGCCACCAAAATACAGCAACAAGAAAATGTTACTTTGCAGAAAAGTACATTTTTTCGCAGGCTGATAATAGAGATGTGTGACAAACCTGTAATTTGTGTACTGAGATTTGACTTTGCAAATCATTATCATAAAGGTTTTTTGATGCTTGAAATAAAGTACTATGTCATATTGACGTACTTAAATTAAACTGATATGTCATATATGTTGAAGTAATTACGATGAACATTATTTTCCAAAGCGTGAGGAACTTAGTGTTTATTTCACATTTATCATTTCATGAATGCCTAATGCCTGTGAATTCAGCTCTTCTCTCAAAGAAACACTGCGAGAGCCATGAATTTCATGTGTGTGTTAAACAAGCTGACGGACTTAAATTAGAATCGTTTATCAGAAGGAAGGACATGCTGGAATATAAAGCTTTTACTTTGTGGCTAGTTTAGCCAATTGTTAATGTCCCTTTCTAAATATTATTCATTCTTACTAATCAGTCTTCACAGTTATGTTTTCTTTTGAATACAGCTTGAATGTAACTTAACTGTCTTAAATTTCTTAATTATAAAGGATTATCGTGTTTTTATATAAGTACACGGGTAAACCATTCAAATAAGTTTGAGTCGAAAGAAGGTATGGATTACATTGGGATTAGGTCTTAATGCATACCACAGGATGGAGGGGTTTGCAGATTGTAAAGCATTTTCCTGTTCTAACGTTTTTGATGCCCAGACCTTTCAGTGTGGGGATGGAGGCGGTTATAGT
>NW_011889009.1:1104814-1115270 GCF_000151845.1 Pteropus vampyrus
GCATCTGGTGTTTGCTTGATAAAGATTTGAGCAAAATCCTTATCGAAATTCTTTTTGGACATGCGAATGCTCTGGCTTAAGTAAACTTTAGTTTAAAAACATAATACTTTATTTACATGTAAAGAGCAGGAATTATAGACAGGAAACAGCAAACTTTATAGGGTTATTGGGGAAATTAAAGAAATAATATATATAACAAAACTTATTAAACTGTAAAGCACTATACAAATATAATGTGATATTTCCCTGCTTCCCTACACCTTCCCTACACATTATATTACGTCCCTAGGGCATAATATAATGCGTCCACATATGTCCATCAGTGCATCTGTCATGTGTGTCCTGGACCACCCCAGTTTGATGATTCATTAACAAAGACTCACATCAATAATTAGACATGCAATTTTGATTATGTAATATTTTGTATGTTTTTATCATGTGAATATTTTCATTTATGCTTGAAAAGGATCCAAAGACTGTGGTGGCACATTTTCTTCTTAAGACCTACATCTGAAGTTAAAACTTAGAAAATTAATCGTTTATATTCTGCCACCAAAATACAGCAACAAGAAAATGTTACTTTGCAGAAAAGTACATTTTTTCGCAGGCTGATAATAGAGATGTGTGACAAACCTGTAATTTGTGTACTGAGATTTGACTTTGCAAATCATTATCATAAAGGTTTTTTGATGCTTGAAATAAAGTACTATGTCATATTGACGTACTTAAATTAAACTGATATGTCATATATGTTGAAGTAATTACGATGAACATTATTTTCCAAAGCGTGAGGAACTTAGTGTTTATTTCACATTTATCATTTCATGAATGCCTAATGCCTGTGAATTCAGCTCTTCTCTCAAAGAAACACTGCGAGAGCCATGAATTTCATGTGTGTGTTAAACAAGCTGACGGACTTAAATTAGAATCGTTTATCAGAAGGAAGGACATGCTGTAATATAAAGCTTTTACTTTGTGGCTAGTTTAGCCAATTGTTAATGTCCCTTTCTAAATATTATTCGTTCTTACTAATCAGTCTTCACAGTTATGTTTTCTTTTGAATACAGCTTGAATGTAACTTAACTGTCTTAAATTTCTTAATTATAAAGGATTATCGTGTTTTTATATAAGTACACGGGTAAACCATTCAAATAAGTTTGAGTCGAAAGAAGGTATGGATTACATTGGGATTAGGTCTTAATGCATACCACAGGATGGAGGGGTTTGCAGATTGTAAAGCATTTTCCTGTTCTAACGTTTTTGATGCCCAGACCTTTCAGTGTGGGGATGGAGGCGGTTATAGTAATCCACGTGAGACTGGGGGGCGCTGACGCAGGGACATTGAGCCAGCCGCGCGCCCAGCCCACTGCCTCCCGCCGGGCCGTCACCTCTTACTGGTGCTCCCCATTTCCTTCCTGAGTCCATGGCAACGTTACCATGTTTTAAAATGTGAAATAGATGTCTTTTGGCCTTTCCTTAAAACTAAATGAAGCCTATTTGTGGTCCATTTATTCTTTGTCCTTAAGGCTCATCTTCTCTGTCTTCTCACCCACCCTCCCTCCCTCCCTCCCTCCCCCTTCCTCTCTCTCTCCCTCTCCCCATTTCTCCCTCCCTCCCTTCCCTCCTTTCTCTCTTTTTATTAAAATTATTCTCTCTTAAGCAAAGTCATGACCAGAAAGTCGAAGGCTTCCCACTTTTGACGATTTCTCTGTGTAAAACACGCTTCCCGACATATTTTCTAAAAACGCTACTGAAAGAGATATTCTTAATTTATTAGGAATTCGAGTGGATAAATAGTTTTCCTTGATTTCCAGAATAGAACAATCTGATTTCTGTCTATTATTGTCTTGCCACTTATCTAAATGCTTACTTATTAACAGTAGGTATTTTTTTTTACCTCTAAATGTTCACATACCTACTCCCTCATTTAGAAGCATTCAGAACTTTTCAGAATCGATTCAATCTGCAGTTAGTAGTTTGGAGGGCAGAGACTTGCTTTACGATATGCTATGAATATTGCTGTCTTTATCTACTTAAAAATTTTGTTTAAAATGCTACTAAGTTTTTAATTCATGAGACATCATTAAAATTTTATAAAATTTATTCTTCCAGGATTCCTTTATGTGATTATTTTTTTCTACCTAAGAGCGTATTTTAAGGGTATAAATTAAGAATAGACGACACAATACTCAGTTACCTTTTTCAAAATAAGATGTTTATTTACAATGATTAAAGTTTTCAAGAAAAATCCAATAAAATACAAGCAGAGAAAACATTATTCCCAAATTTTTTTAGTCTAGAAAATTTTCCTTTATTTTTACCTGCCAGACGCAGACATCGTAAAATACTAATTAATGTATCCTTGATTTTGACAGCTTTCAAGAGTACTTCTTGTCTATAATTCACATCTAATATGCCTCGTTAAATTTCAAAGCTTATAAAGTTTGGGTCTTATTTTTTTCCCGAAATTTTAAGTTATTTGTCGTTTAACAGCTTTAAGACTCAAGGTATAGTTATGTAATTTCCCATTTGAGCGTCTTAGATCATTTTTTACTTGCTTTTCCCCTGACACAGCGACTGAATATAAAAAGTGACTGGGTACTTGCGTGTCTTGAAGACAAGTGACAGACACTGCCTTGTCAACTGCAGCAATCACTTTATCTAACTGATAAAACCTCATCATTTTATAGCTCCTATCAAATGGGCAAAACGGATCTTGTTTTAATGTAATTATATTTTTGTCGAAGAGTCCAGAATCACGTTCCATACGTTGAGGTAATAATCATGGCATAGTCAAGGAAGTGGCCACATCGGCTTCTTCTGTCTGTGTGGCCTAAGGCTGTTTCCAGTAGTTCAGGTATGGAGAAGGGACAGCCTCCTCACTTCTCTGAGTCCACCCTGGATGGCATGGTCACTTCAGGTTAGAAGACACACACCTCTCCTCTCGCCGCGTTCTCTCATTCCTGATTACCTGCCGACAGGTCCCGACTTGCATTGTGTGGACCTGTCCCAGGGCAGCTGCATTCGTTTGTGCAGGGCTCTTGGGGGTAGGAAGGTGTGTTAGTTAGTGTGTTTGTCCGCCAGCACAGTGCTGCCCAGCAAACTTTCTATGGGGATAGGGGTGTTCCGTGTCAGCGTGCTGAGCGATACAGAAGCCACTAGGCACATTTGGCTATTGAGCGCTTGAAATGTGGCCAGTGTGACGGAGGCGGTGAATTTCCAAATTTTATTTACTTGTAGTTGTCATTAAATTTAGAGCTACACATAGCTAGTGGCTACCATACTGGTTAGTGTACCTCCTAGACGCTTATAAGATAGCGGGCAATACAGCAACTATTAAAAATAGAAGACCGTGGAAATAATTGAGGGATAAGCACCCCGATGTGGGAATCCAGAGGAAGGAATTTAGCTGAGGTTCAGAAGGGACCTTATAAACGAAGATGGTTTTTTTTGATAGGATTTTAAGGATGAGAAGAACTTGAAGGTGGAGAAGAGAACATGGCTCTGTGTAGTTACCTGAGCCAGGTGGAGCAAGGCAAGATCCTTACCCGCCAGATAATATCATCACTTGCATCATTTCAGAGAGAGAAGAAAACCATTGCCTCTTCATAGACTTACGTGTCTTTGTATCTCGTTCTCTGTTCCTGTCCATCTCGTACTTCCGGGACTAGCCCAGCGGTTGGCGTGTCCTTGGCATCGGTACATGTTTGCCAAGTTGAACAGGACCTAAGAGAGCAGACGGATTTTGTTGTTGTTGTTTGTTTTCGGAGTGTGTCTGTTAGATCATTTATTTTATTTTATTATTTTTTACGCCTACAGCACCTGGTCTTCCTAGGTGGTCTTCCATCCATGTACTAACCAGGCCCGACCCTGCTTAGCTTCCGAGATCAGACAGGATCGGGCCCTAGGCTCTGTTAGATCATTTAGTATTTACTTAGCATTTTAAAATGGTTAAATTGTATGTTCGATTAGTAAGTTAGGGTATGGACTCTGTTCTCTTAGAGCTGTTGCCTTAGCGGTAAGAGTACATGTGGAGAAGGAAATGGGAACGTGTTGGGGGTCTAGGTTGTGATTTGTGGTCCTTAGAGAAAGAGAGAGTGTTGGAAGGTTCGATGCTTGCTCACTTGGAATGTGGCCGGAAGCACTTTCCGTTGTCACCGCAGGCATTTCCAAATAGCAGTGCAGTGGGACACAAACCCGGGAACCCTGTCCCACAGAGCGAATCAGTCCATGATTTGACTCTAAAATAAAATAAGCCACACATTGCAAACGCCATCGCTGCTAGGTCAGCATGCTCCCCGTTACACTTGAGTTGCTTTGTTTATAAAATATCAATTAAGTAGTCAACAATCGCGTTAGCTCTATTAATTAGTAGTTAATGCGTTTTGTCTGCGTTTGGTTTCTTTAGAAAAAGTAGCATTTCTGCTTTGTTCTGTCCTCTGCCTCTAACCTTTAACCTTCCTCGTTAAAAAGTTTTATGAAAACTCGCTTACGCGCTCTGACCGCAGAGGAGAATGTGGGTTACGAGCGTGACGTCACTTCGATTCTGGGTTCCAGGTCCAGCAGTTCAAGCAGGACCCGCGGCCGGCGACGTGTCTGCACTCCATTTTCCACGTGCACACGGGGGATGAGCTCCTGTCCTACGAGGAGTACGGCCACCTCCAGGTAAAGAGAGACGGCGACACTTACACTCCGCCTCTTAGCAGATCCGAGGCCATGTCCAGGTGTCAGAAAGTAGATTTCAGAAACGGTTCAAACGGCAGTGGCAAAATCTACCATGAAATGAGGAATGAAATGCTGACCACCAGGGCCGAGTCAGTGACTGTGGCTGGATATGAAATGGGACTGACCCCTCGGTCCAGGAGCAAACAGGGCAGCTGGGTGGAGTGTGACCTCAGAGCTAGCCGGAAGAAGGAATCCAGCGGTTTTGAGAAAAGCTTGCACTTATTATCAAATTTGGAGGAATTTCAACACTTAGGAACTAGGGATGGAAGACAGTTGACAGCGCTGTAACAGCAAATCAGAAGCTTCTGCCACATTCGTTTTTACTGTATCAGCTTGCAGTAAAGCTAAAACCACCCTTGCAGTGACATTCCAGAGGCACTCTGGAGTCTGTAAATTTCATCTTCTATAATATGTTAAATTTCGTACCTATGCTGAGAATACACCGTAGGGTGTTTGTTTTGTTTTTACCTCTTTTTCTCTCACATTTGCATGCTGCTTTTTCCCTGGGGGTCCTGTCGCCTGGTTTCCAGGACACGAAGGTCACATGTGCTGTTTATCTTCAGTGGATTTTCTTCTGCTCATCATTCGGTTCAGCCATCTTTAGGACACAATACTTAATAATCATATATTTCTTACAAAAACACCAGTATCTCCTTTTTATCCTTCCTTTCTCACTAGGGACCTGAAATGTCTTATCTTAGTGTGACTCCTCTAGACACAGAAAGTGCACTGGCCCGTTTCTGCACAGCAGAAACTCTTATACTTATTTGTAACCCGTTCCTTTGAGAATTAGTATTCTATGAATATGTAGTTGCTCGATCTTATAATGATCACACAGTTAGGTTATATGTTCCTTTCGATTTGACAGATACGTTTACCATCTGAAATTAGGTTTTAGAAGTTAACAGCCTACTTATTTTCGTACCCCAGAATTTAAGCTCAGTGCCTGGCACGTAGTAGGTACTCAGTGAATGCCGGTCCGCCTGCTATCTGGCAGTCCCTTTACAGTTTGTCATGTACTGATATTTTCCCACAGAAGCATCCCAAAAGTCAGAGCAGAGAGCTGTCGGAAGTGTAGCCCTAAGTCGCTGTTCACAGGAATGAACTTTCCCTGACGCTGTTTCTGACAGGCTGGCGTCAGTGCCACGATCAAATGTCTGGGTGTCTGCCGTGGGACGAAGCCCTGCTGCACCCTGTCCTGAGGAAGGTCACTCAGAAGTTCATATCAAGCTAAATCTCCTGTCACCAGAATCCCGTGTCTTTTTGTGTGGCCCACTTGGGTCTTGACAAGACTTTGACACCTGCTAGACTTCGAGAACTGGGAAGGCAGGGGACATCCAGGATGATCCTGCTTCCCCTGGGAGCCACCGGCTCTGCCAGGCCCTGGCGGTACAGGGCCACTTTGCCCGAGGTCTAGGGTACCAAAAAACCTCTGTCCACTCCAGCATTCTGTCATTTACCCAGCAGGGCCTGGAGGAGAGTCAAGGGTGACATGAGAGAAATCACATCTTGCTTTCTCTTTGTTTTTAACTCAAGGTAGCAGTTTCCTGGCTAAATGGAACATTTTCACTGCTTCCTATTTCTTTATTTTGTTTGTTATTTGTGTAACAGCTTTATTGAGAAATAATTTGGATAACATACAGTTCACCTAGTAACAGCGTACAATTCAGTGGTTTTAATATATTCAGGGAGTCGTGTAGCCGCTGTCATCATCGGATTCAGAACATTTCATCGCCCCATAAAGGAATCCCGTGCTCGTTAGCAGTCACCCTATCTCCCCCGGATTCCCCAGCCCTGGGCAGTCACCAGTCAGCCGTGGATCTCTGCGAATTTGCCTATTCTGTACATTTTGTATAAATGGAATCACACTATATGGTCTTTTCCGGCCATGTCATGGTATTTACCTTTCACTGCTTGTTCACTCGAAACGATTTACGCTTCCCATTCAGGATTCTGTGAGACTCTTTGCATTAAAGCGGATATTCTTGTCTTTATTTTTGTTCGTTTGTTTAGATCATATAATGTCTATCTTTCAGAGACTAATTAATCAACTAGAAAAAACTCATTTGTTTATAAAACTGATTTGCTCATAAACATATTTTAAATCGTATGCAACACCACCGATGAAACTTAATATGACTCTGCAGCTGCTTTCATAAATTCTGGATTCTCTGCAAATAAGGCTGTTTTCAGGATGCACTGCTTATGGCTTATGGTCTGCTGGCACGGTCCTCACGTTTCCCTGGCCCAGGGGCTTTTTTGTCTATGTGCCTTTGAGATGGATTGGTATTACGTAGCTGCCTTGGGGACAAAAATATCCCGGTGTGGGAGTACTTAGCCCCAAGTTTGAAAATAAGTCTTCGGAAACAAACTTTGAAGGACCGCCTGCTAAAAGTCCCACCTGCGGCCGGGTCCCTAGTCGGGCGTTCACCAGCACAGTGAATTCGAGGATTTGAGAGTTTTACCGACAAAGCTGGACTTTTATTGAAAACAGAATCCACAGCTCCTTCACTTCACAGCAGGAAGGGAAACGGTTTTTAAGCGCCACTGTTAGAGCAAAGGACTCGCGATGTTAGCTTGTGCATTTCATGTCAGTGCGTTTGTCGTTGGTCTGGTCGTTCCGTTAACCTTTGCTGTTGCTGTTCATTCGCAGATCAACGCGGTGTCCCTGTACCTGCTCTATCTGGTGGAGATGATCTCCTCGGGCCTGCAGATTGTCTACAACACGGACGAGGTACGCTGTCCCCGGGTCGGCCCTCGGCCGTCGCTCGCTCGCTCGCTCGGTCTGTCTGTCTGTCTATTACTTTTTAAGTCTTGTTTTCAGTTTCATAAAACGAGTATTCTTAAATTCAGATAATCAGATACTTGATTCGGGATATTGGATCAAGCAGGCTTTGTATTTTCAGGGCAAAGCACTTCAAGAATAAACAAATAGACAAGTTACATAGGACTTTACTCCGTCAAAGGCTCTATTTCAGATGGTCTGAAATAAAAACTGATTTCTAGAAAGTTTTAGTGATGATGGAAATGAAATAGCGTTTGCAGGTTTTCTCAGTTCTTATGTCTTTTTTCACGTCATCGCTTTTTGTAACTTTGCAACTCATCCTTTTAAAAGTAGAAAGATATTTTATCATATTGTATAATTTTTATTCGTGGCGTCTCTCAGTAGGGCTCTTGATGTTTTTCAAAAGACAAATACCGTGTTCTTATTCTCATTGGAAATTTGAAAAGAATTTATATCCCAGAGTTGAGGGGCGTTTCTTTCATAGGCACTAATGCTTGAACGAACACACAAATGAGCTGACACATTTTGAAATGTGCCACAGTGAGAACAAAAAGATTTTATTTTCGAGGCCGCGCATGCAGTGAGAAGTCCATCAAAGAGGAGCTGCACTTGGCCTTGTCCCTCCTCCGTGACCCACGCGGGGAAAACGGTCGCTGTGTATGTGAGACACAGGGCCGTCCGCGGGCGGCAGAGACTGCCGTGAACTTGGTACGTGGCGTCCTGCCCCGTAGTGGCTTATGGTCCCGTGAGTCCTTCAGCTGCGCTTTTTAATTACAGTAAGTGAAGTTGATTCAGAAGCGAAGGGACATGATGAAGGAGATTCGATAAGGAGAAATGAATAACAGCCACTTAAGGTTTCTTCTGTTCGCTTCAGCAAAGAGGATCATGTTTTCATTTCATCTAAATGGTTCCCATTTTTCACGACACCGTGAGATGCCGCTCAGATGTTTTGGGTGGGGAGCGGCTGTGACTCTCCGGTGTCAGGCCGACCTTAGGCAGCACCCTCCGTACAGATCAAGCCAAGGAGGTGTGTCGGGCGGGTGGGGGAGGGCTCCCAGAGCCTGCTGGCCAGCCTCTCGCCTCTGCCCCAACCAGCGACCCCTTGGCGAAGTGGCTCAGGGTGTGATGACCGCTTACAATAAGGAACAGCTAACGCGACAGTCCCCAGCGATTGGTCCTTAGCAATTTGCCACTGGTGTCCCCAACGGCTCTGGCGAAATTGCATTTGTTAGTGGTGGCTTTTTCATTTGATATTTTATTTTCATTTTCCATTTTTGACACTTATTTTTTGCTTTCTGAATATCTTCGTTTGTCAATTGACATTTTCCATAAACATCGCTTTAACCTTTGCATTCTGTTTTATATAACGCATCTATACTTAAGCAATTTCGGTGTTTTCTTAAATTTATTCCTTTTTCTTATGCTTTTTTTGGGGAGGGCCATATAGGTTTATTTGGTAATACGTTTCCACGTGGCCAGTGTCACAAGCCTTCAGCTTGTCCACTTAAAGTAATGGAATGATAAAATGTGATGTCGCTGCCACCAGCTCTCCCCATGAAGCCTGTGCCCTGTGCCAGGAGTCACGTGGCCCGCAGTGCATGGCCCGCGCGGGGCCTTCCTGAGGGGAGCCCCTCTGGCTAGGCGTTTCAGAGACGAACCCTGTGAAAGGCGGCGTGAGCTGGAACCCTTTTCCCTGCTGATTGCGCCTTCGTAATCCCAGCCCCCCATTCCCTCCCCAAGCGTATTCACATTCAGGGTGCTCCAGGGACCTGGGAAGGAGGGGGGCTGCCATGCACTCCTGTCTCTGTGTAAGCTTCAAATCGCCCCAGTCCTTGTTTTCCTTAGGGTTGAAGAATACATAATTTGGGGGATATATATATATTTATCTACACACACACACACGCACACACACTCTCACATCCACAGATGCAAAGTAAACACACGTATGTAATATAACATACATATTTTATCGTCGGCACTTGGGTTTTTAATAAGCCATTTTCCTTCTTTGACAGCTCATCACCGTATCTTTACTGATTCTCCTGTTTCTGGGAAGTTCGTACACACATTGTAATTCCTTAAGGAGAAGGCCATCGTCTTAAGTGTCACGCGCACCCTGCGTAAGACGCTCTGCATTTGCCGGGGGCCGGGGTCGCGCTGGGAGCACACTCCGAGCGCGGGCACAGTCGGGCGCCCTCACTCTCCACTCCTCCCCCTGCCCACTGCGTGTCGTGGTTGTGGATGCCCAGCCTGCATCCGCGTCTGTGACGCAGAGTACTGTGATGCACAGATACTGGTTTTGTGTTAAAGACTAACACCGCGAAAGAACGTTCTGTCGTTCTGCTTGGTACTGTTATTTGCTTTCTCTTCTTTATCTGAAGAGAGATCCATAACATGTGTTAAACTTACAGCCCGGTCTGTGCGCGAGGCTTCGCGGAGACCGGGCACTCGCCTCTGAGGTGGCTGCGTCACAGGGCCATCGCGCACGTCCTCTCTGCAGGGCTGCGTGAGTGTCCTGACGTCCGGTGGGCCATCCGGGAGAGCAAGGCGAGGTCCGCGGTGTGACCCAGCTCAGGGGCGCCCTCGGCACGTCACAGCACCTTATTTCTTACGGGAGTCACGTGCGAGGGGACCGCACAGCGACACAAATACCAGGCCTTGGGTGTGGCTGGGGCCAGCCTGGTAAGCAGTAGCCTTTAGTTTGTTAGGGAGACTTTTTTTAAGGTATGATTTTTTTTTTTAATACTGAGACTTTTAAAACATGAAATTATTCGGGGTGTGTAGGGCGGACTGGGGTGTGTGAGGAGGAGGGCGGGAGAGACGCACAACTTCCGTCAGCCACATCGAACCAAAACGCGATGAGCAAATTAAAGGCCCTGGAATCGGACCGGCAGCCCACTTACGATGTCACCTTCATCGAAATGAATAAACTTGCATTACATAAGA
>NW_011889009.1:1116040-1138913 GCF_000151845.1 Pteropus vampyrus
GAATGATAAAATGTGATGTCGCTGCCACCAGCTCTCCCCGTGAAGCCTGTGCCCTGTGCCAGGAGTCACGTGGCCGGCAGTGCATGGCCCGCGCGGGGCCTTCCTGAGGGGAGCCCCTCTGGCTAGGCGTTTCAGAGACGAACCCTGTGAAAGGCGGCGTGAGCTGGAACCCTTTTCCCTGCTGATCGCGCCTTCGTAATCCCAGCCCCCCATTCCCTCCCCCAGCGTATTCACATTCAGGGTGCTCCAGGGACCTGGGAAGGAGGGGGGCTGCCATGCACTCCTGTCTCTATGTAAGCTTCAAATCGCCCCAGTCCTTGTTTTCCTTAGGGTTGAAGAATACGTAATTTGGGGGATATATATATATTTATCTACACACACACACACACGCAACTTTTAAAACATGAAATTATTCGGGGTGTGTAGGGCGGACTAGGGTGTGTGAGGAGGAGGGCGGGAGAGACGCACGACTTCCGTCAGCCACATCGAACCAAAACGCGATGAGCAAATTAAAGGCCCTGGAATCGGACCGGCAGCCCACTTACGATGTCACCTTCATCGAAATGAATAAACTTGCATTACATAAGAGCTGACCATACTCTTTGCTTTCCATAGTTACTTTTGAGAGCGTGAGTCTCATCAAATGTCTGAGATTTTTAACGGAAGGCTGTGTGACTCCTGGTCTGTTGCTTGGAGCCCACCTCTGCCTACGAGCTTCGGCTCTCTGAGACTGGGTCCCTGGAATCACAGGACAACCAGGGGGAAGGTTCCAGGAATAAGGGACCCAAGACACCACGCCGGCCCAGCACAGGACAGGCTCGTCACAGAGCTGAAAAATACCTTTCCGCACCCAAAGTTGTAGACTTATTTAACATTTACAGGGACATTTTAGATTCCAAATATTATTATCTAGTATAAAACAGTGCTTTACATTTTTCTTAATTCTTAAGATGCTGTTTTCATGAACAGAAATAGATACATCATTGAAGACTTATCGTTGAAACGTTAACAGGATGTGAATTTTATTTCTGCGTGGGATAATATCAGGCTCTCGCTTCGGGCTTTCGATTAGAATAACACGGTATTCATAGTAGTAATGTAATAATCACAACACTTTCAACGCGTTCAAGTGTCGCTAGGCAAGTAGGTATTTGGATTTCCAATGGTATCTGATTGTTCTTATCAATAGCTAACCATCCTGCTATCACGTGTGTTCTTATGTTCTGTCTCTTTCCTTCAGGTCTCTTTTATTCAAAACCTTGTATTTTGCGTGGAAAGAGTGTACCGGGTCCCTGACTTCGGTGTCTGGGAGAGAGGGAGCAAATATAATAATGGCAGCACAGAGCTCCATTCGAGGTAATTTGCTGATTTCTGAGTGTTTTTTTTTTTTAATTTAAATGTGTTCATTTGAATATGAATAAAAATCAGAGTATTAGACTGGAATCGTGGTTTCTATGTTGATTTTCATCTTTTTTCCTGTGTGTGATGCAGATGAAATTCACTTAAAATTCAAGCCCAAGAGCCTGCCCTCAGCGCCCGTGGGCAGGTGCAGGCGGTGCAGGGGGTGCAGGGGGTGCAGGGGGTGCAGGGTGTTCCCAGCCCCCCGGGCGCCATGCTTACACGTCGGCCTCTGACCCTCGGCTCGGCCTTTCTGTTCTGCTGGCCTTTTCCTTCCTCGTCTTCGTGGCGCTTCGAAAGACCGAGCGCATTGAGGCCGCCAAGCACCCGTGTACATGCACTGCGTGTACACCCCCTTCCATGTGCAGAGCTGATTTCCACCCTGACCTTTCAGATCAAAGTTAGCATTCATTGTTTCCTGGAAGAGGCGTGATTAGCATCTTGAACTGGGGGTTAGTGGGCTCGATTATCCAAATGTAGCTGGCGAGTGATGTTAGCAGTTTATGAATTTCATTTGCTCCTTAGTGTTAGGGAAATAGCTTCAGTGACTGATTGCACTTCTCAGATACTTGAAATTTATGCCCACAAGGTCATCTTTTAAGTAAAAAGTGTAGCTCAATTAGTCCTGTCCATTTAACACAAAAAGATTTAAGAATTTAAAGGTTATTAGCTGTAGGTCAGCTTAGATCATTGAGACTTAAATGAAGTCAAGAGACAGTTTGAGAAATACTGGTTAAGGGGACTCTGCAGCTCGAAAGCTGTTTGCTTAGAAGGACTGATCACACAGAAAGTTTAGCTCAGGGAACATAGTTAATAACGGAAGGCAGGCCCCAGGTCGCTAGCGGGATAGCGCCTTGGTTTCCTCATTTTCAAAGTGCAGATGATGGTAGCGTCTACTTGATAAAGTTGTAATGGCTGCAGTAATCATGACGACCTGGGACGAGTAAGCACTAGAGTGCACAAGTGCACCCTCACAGTTCAGCACGTTTTAATAACACAGATTGAGACAAAAAGGACCTTCAGATTAACTATGCTTAATATACAAACGCTTTTCTATAAGTTTTATGATTCGTATGAGGCATTTTTATAGTATGCAGCAGAAGAGTAATCAGTGAAGGAGTCAGTGAAGTAGAGAAAAAATTTGTGGGCAACTTCAGACATAAAACAAATTCTGGCAAATAAAAAATAAGAAGATAATGTATTTCAGCTATCGTCCAAATTCTCAGCATTCCAGATTATCAGTCGAATTACAAGAAAGTGGATTCGATTAGAAAAGGTGATTTTTAAAGGCGTGCCTTCTCAGTGTCTGTGGTTTGTCAGGCCCTTCTCTGCTTTTTAACGATGAGCTAGCGTACGGCGGCATGATGAGCTAGCCCTGACGTCGATCGCCCTGACGTCGTTTTCAGTGCAACGTGTTTGGCGTCGGGGTTTCCTGTTTGCAAAACCGTCGTTCATTCGGTCCTCACTGACGTCAGCAGGTCCTTGGAAACTGTGACTTTAAGCAAAATGGCGTATAATGAAACCAATTTTAATGTAGGCTCATTGATATAAACAAAGGTTACGTTCCTAACAGCATATTTCTGGCCACAAAAATATCACCAAACTTCTCAAGAAGGACCCCAAAACACTTCTAATATTAAACATGGAAAGAAATGTGAGCTCTACAGACATTTAAGAAAATTTAATGAAAACAAGACCACGATGTTTTCGTGCAGGGTGCCGGGCGGGGCCCCGTCTGCAGGGGACACCCTTCCCCCGCAGCGAGCACCGACGGACACTCGCGCTCTTGTTCTGGGACAGATCAGACACGCCGGTGTCCCCCCCGCCCCGTTGTTGGGATGTGGGAGGAAACCGGAGTCCCGGGGGAAAACCCGCCCAGACGCAGGTGGACAGCACGCTCCGGTGGCCCCCCGGGGACGGACGCGTGTTTTTTCTGCTCATCATTGTCATAATGAAATGACAGTGAATGAAACGGTTGTGTTTCAGGACCCGCTGTAAACTCAGCAAGAACCTTGTGTCAAAGCCTAGCCCTGCCGTGAGGGCGTGGGAAAGCCCCCAGTGAGAAAAACAGTTTGCTTTCCTGGAGCTAAGGCACCAATCTTTAAATTGAATCATAAAAGATTTTATTTCAAGGCTTGGGGGGGGTCATTTTGTAGTGTCCTTTGCTACCCTTCGCATGCAAAATTAATCCTAACTTTAGCAGACCAGTTTTCAGATGAGTGGAAAATGAAGTTTGTCATTTAGACTGGGGGATGGGTTTTAGACATTTAACATTTTCCTTCTAATTTTCCAGAGTATAACACTTGATAAGTCCCCATAACATACAACATATTTTTTTTTTCAAATGTTTCTGAGCTCAGATCTCTACAGCCTGCTTTGGATGTGTCACTTCTGGTGCCAAAAGGGTCTGTTTTGAAGCTGCAGGGGAACTTGGCACTCACGGATGCGGCCACGGCGGTCGTGGGTGGCTGTAGCTTCCTGTGCGTGCGCCTGGGTAGCGGGATGGAGAGCCGCTGCCAGCCGGGGATTAAGTCCCAGCTCGGTCTGTTGCTGCGTGAGACATCGCAGCGCTGTCTGTGCCTGGTCCGATCTGGCCTTCACTGCTTAGTGTGACATCCTCGTTACGCCCGTAAGCTGTCTTCACAGTTCCAGCCTGAAATAGCGCACGGCGGGTCTTGCTGCACGTGCTCACGCTGCCCTATGCCTCCCGACTGTGCCACGCTCCATCCGTCTGTCTGTCTGCTGCCCAGGCCTCCGCGGCAGGAGTCTGAGAGTGAGCAGAGCATGATCGGACGTCGCCTCGGTACGTGACCCGAGTGACTGGGTGCCGGATGTCCCTCCTTTCCTCTGTCACGCTGGGCACATTCTTCCTAAGACGCACACCGATCAGAGAAGAATACTGCCCCTGGGCCCCCAGCACACGCACACGCACACGCACGTGCACACGGTGTTCTGAAGTCAGCTTCCACGCTCTGGGGTCCTTTAAGTGCAGTCCGTGGGCTGTACAGCCGAGGACACCCAGGCTGTTTCTCCTCTTTCCCACTGCATTTTAAAGTCTTCACACGTTTCCTAAAGTTTGGAAGAACAGACAGCGGAGGACAGGAGTGTCCCCACTCGCTCGGTGGGTGGAACCGCGATAGGATTCAGGGGCGCCTCCATCAGTCAGCTCACTCGATTCAGCTGATGCTCGCTTTGTCAGGCCCTCCGCACCCGCCCTGCTCAGCCCCAGGCTCTCTGGTATCCCCTATAGTTCAAATTCTTGAATTATTAGTACTTCTTAGGTAAACCCCACAGTTTCTTTCTGAAAGGTGATCCCCTTGCATTTATCCGAACCTCGTTCTGGAAGGAGCATCACCCTGCTCAGCTGTTCACTCTGCCTGCGTTGCTCGTCTGAGAAGGCTTCTCAGCAGCCGTTCCCTGCCCCGCCAGCCTCCCCGTTGACCTCAAGCTCCTTCATCTTCTCTGGGGTGCTGAGAACTGTAGCAGATTCTCCTCTTCCCTCTCATTTATTCTCTGGGTCTTGTAATTATCGCCCAAGCATTTTAAAATCCTACATCGCTGGATTACGTCTATCGCCTCCACGTATCATTTCGGTACCTATTTATTGTTGCGCTAATTCTTAACCCCCAGAATTGTATCTCCCAGTTATATCAGCCGCTCCAAGTTTAATTCAAGTATTTTAATCTTCGTATTTCCCTCTCCTCATTTATTTAGGGATATTCCTATTTTTTAAGGCTCTCTTTAAACCCTTTAAATCCAAACTCTTTGTTTTGGCAAAGAGATGAGTCTTCTATAATATGTGAATTGAATCTCAAACCTAACTGAATTTGGGGGCTATTGGGAAGCTAAAAGGGAAAACTGTACTTTATAAACTAATAAGGCTGATATGTGCCCAAATGGAAAGAAACCTTTTTGAAACACTACCTGCTAAATAGATCTTTACATTTAACAGCATAATTTCATTTTTCACTTTGTTAAATCTCGTGTTTGCCATATAAAGAAGACAGTAGAAGCAAAGCGAATTTAAGTCTGACTTTTCAAGGTTTTTTTTTTTTCCTTTTTTTTTTTTAACGGTGCTACGTTCCATTCCCTTGGCTTCTCCAGGAAGGAAAGCCGTCACTAAAACACCAGCACCACTTTGCTCAGCCTGAGATGCTTTCAGTGACCATTTTAGCCCACATAGTGCCTGTTATTTAAAGTAACTACTTAGCCTCCTTAAGTCATTTTTGATACTCCAATCTCTGAGCTGCGACAGAAGCGACTGTCCATCCATTCTGCTTCATTTTAGGTATTTTTGCTGTACCGAACGATTCACAAGCATCCATTAAAGCCATAGTACTGTAAAGTTCTTTCTCTTCCAGGAGGTATGATTGGGTAGCTCAGGGAGCTAAAGCACCGTGTTAATGAGCAGAGACTGTGCATTTAGTTCCCGTGCTTGCCAGTTAGTCTTTTGAATTTCACGGTGGGTTATAAATCACCTAGTCGAAACCCATCATCTTTTGTAGAAAAGCTTTGATGTATGCAACAATTCACTTTATTACACACCATGTCCCAAGCAGACATCACCGTATTTTAGCCCTCTTAAGTGAATGTTGAATTAACTCCTTGCGAAAATAAAATTGATGAATGTCCTATTGATAATAGTTACCTGATAATATATTTGATAGCGAATCATAGAATAATTTAATTTTCTGAGAATGCCTTGTGCCAGTAAAACAGTTTTAATTCTGACAAAGTTATGTATTGTATTTGCCAGTTAAAGGTAGGATCAGTTAGGAGTGTGTTTCGTTTTCTGAACAGCTTGCTCTTGCCAGAGAGTTAAATATTCAATGGATATTTGTAAATTTCAGTTAAGCCCAATTATTCAGCGCATCGCATTGGGAAAGAAAGTTCAGGTGGAAGGAACTGGACATTTGACATTTACTCTCGTCCAGGTATAGCGTCCTCTCCTCCAGTACAGAATTCCTTACGCACTTGCCTTCCGAATAAGTAACTTTCCCGTCTCAAAATACCGCAAGCTGTCTTACTGGCACGTGTGCCTCACACTGTAAATGGAGGTTTTCTGGCATTACTCAGTGATATGCGTGCAGGCGTTTGCGCGTTGGTGGCCCACGGGGAAGCCCTCGGACGTCAGGGACACGTCCCTAAGTGAGAAAACGCGTTGGCGGTGAATATTTTTGTGAGAACTGTCAGAATACACGGCTCCGAGGTGCTCTCCTCTGCTTGAGTTCTCGTGGCCTGGACTTCTCGTGCAGGTACTGCGTGGGCTTCATGTGTGGTGTGCGAGGCTGCGAGTGGCCACCTGCCCTGGGTCCATCCGTGATAGAGCTGGGGACCTGACTCAGGTTCTTTTCTGGTTACCTGGTGTCGCAAATCAACCGCCCTAAATTCAAAGGCACCAGACAACCATCCTTTATTAATTCTCGCGGTGCTGAGGTGGACTGGGCTAGGCGAGGTGGCTCATGCTCTGGGTCTCGTGTCTTTGCCGCCCGCTGGGGCTGGGGCTGGAGTTGATCCCAGGGCTTCGTCGCTCAGGTAGCGGATCATCGCGTGGGACCTTGGCAGGAGCCGTCTGCCGTGAGACTTCCTTGCAGCGTGGTGGCTGGAGTGCAAGGCTCAGCACCCCAAGAGAGGGCTGGGCGGGAGCTGTGCCACCATTTATGCCCTGGTCTCAGCGGTCATGCAGGTGGCTTCCACCAGCCACACCCTATCTGTCAGAGCCATTGAGACCCGGCGTAATCTAGAAAGGGAAAGTCTGCTCTTTCAGTGATTGACAGCTCTTTGCCACATCCTTTCAGCCTTCGTGGTTTCTGATGAGCAAGTCAGTTGTTTTTCCTCCGGGGATAGGGAGTGTTCTCTAGCTGCTTCCCAGATTTTTCCTTTGTCTGTGGTTTTTAGACGTTACAATGTGACCCAGTATGGATATTTCTCTCTTATTCTGTTTGAGTTTCACTTAGCTGCTTGAATCTGTAGTTTCTGTCTGTTGCTGGGAAGTTTTCGGCCACTATTTCAAGAGCTTTCCTTTAGCCCCTCCCCTCCCCCACCCTTCCCCTTGGGGGTTCACTGTTATGGCTGTCATGTCTTTATTACAGTGTGCACAGGTCCCCGAGACTCTCTATTTTCTTACCAGTCCGTTTTCTCTCTTTTGTTCGGATTGGATAATTTCTGGTGTTTAATCTTCCAGTTCAGTTATTCTTTCCTCCACTTCTTCCATTTGGTCATCGATCCCAGTGAACTTTTTGTCTTGATTATTGCATTTTTCACTTTGGAAAACTTTGCTGACACTTTCCGTTTCTTAGCTGAGGCTGTCTGTCTTTTCATTTTTTTCAATCATATTCATAATTGCTCATTGAAGTATTTTTAACATGGCTGCTTTAAATATTTGTCAGATAATTCTCACATCGCTTCATCTCAGTGTTAGCATGTATTGATTGTCCTTTATTACTCAGTCTGAGATATTTTTGGTTCTAGATATGATGAATGCTCTTTGATTGAGACATGGACATTTTGAGTATCATATTATCAGACCTTGGATCTGATTTTAATTTTTGATTTTAGCTGTATTTTTTTTTTTTTTTTTTTGACACAGCCTCTGGCAGGAGGAGGAGGCAGGGCTGTCACCTCCTTACTGCTCAGTGAGATGTAAAGCCAGGTTTTTGTTGACACCCAAGATGTAGACTCCTCAGCACTGCTGGGTCTGGGAGGGATGCTGGGGCATCTAGATTCCCAGGAGGCCGCCAGTGGCACCCCCTGGCTGAGGGGGACAGGAGCGCCTCGTTCCTGATTCCCAAGTGGCCTCCACTTACACTCAAGGGCAGGGGCATGGCCTCTTTACAGCCAGGCGTGGGCCAGCATCCTGGCTCTCCAGTGGACCATGTGCCCCAACCCAGCTGGAAGGGGAGGCCCACCTCATGAGTGCTGGGTGGTGGAAGGCCAGGCTCCCCAGGGGATCGCCACTGACACCGGGGGTGGGGGGGCTCCTTACCACCCATCAGAGGTGAAAGCCGTGGCTTCCTCCTCAGACCGCTCTGACACCCCCACGGCTCAGAGCGCTGGGGAGTGGGCGAGGGTCCTCATTACAGACTTAGGAGTAAAGGAGCCTGTTTGCTACTGGCCGTCACAGGAGTGGGTGGGGCAAGGCCACAGTTTCTTCAGAGTGGTTGTTGTCTGAAAGTTTCCTGTTCTGCTGGGCTACCCTTTTCCTGGTCTTTTGTGGCCCTTTTTTTGTAGGCACCTACTGGCGTTTCTGCTCTGAGTCTGGTATGGATGAGGCAGAAAGGACACTCAGCACTCTGTGGTCCCTAGAACCCTGAGGTCCCCCGCCAGCCCGGCTTTCCACCCTCCGAGCCTCGTTATCTTTGTTTATGTGACATCCAGTGAGAGGAAGGGAGAGCTTATGTCTGCTCCATGTTCCCATCCATGTGTTTTTCAAAAGTTTCCTGTCTATTTACTATCTGGTAATAAAAATAGCCCTTACTCAAGAACATTTCATGTAAATGGCCACAGAAAATGTAGATCATGGAGACACGAATAGCTTGGAACAGCTGTTCTCCAATTGAAAGTGCACTTGAACGCCTGGAGGGCGTCTTAACGCTGATTGTTGGGCCCCGCTCCCAGAGAGGAGAGGGAACGGGCGTTGCTAGCGAGTTCTGGGGTGATGCCACTACTCTGGGGACCCCACTTTGTTAGTCAGTGCCTAAGACAGATGCTGACATGGTGACAGATCACTAATTTTAAGTGATATTAACGGCGTATGCAGTTGCTTTTAGTAAAATATAAATTGCAGTAAGTAAAATAAACGATATTAGATCTAAAATACTTAAAGGTTGATATTTATAAGATGATAGCGTCATATTTTAATGAAAATTGGGTGTTCTCATTTTTCAGTACTATTGTAGGTGGCATTTGAGAGTCCCAAAGAGGACGCATTTTATTATAAAGAGAAGAAAATAGCAAAAAATGAGAGGTATGGCAATCAGTTGTTCTGTGAGCATAAAATAATGCCTATTTTATTAGTTTCCGAGAGAAGAGTATTTGAATGGGCATATCAGGCCACACTCGTGGTAATGTATGACATGCAGGCCTTAAGAAAATTAAGGCCCAGAGTTGACATCAGAAACCTCTCTTACACTGATCTGAACTTGGGACGCCTGGTTATTGCTGTGCATGTCGCCATCATACACCTGCCTCTAAAGTTCATCCTTTTTTTCCCTGAGTTAGTGAATATAAATGATACTAGAATTAAAATCGCACTCAACAGTGGTATGACCATTTGTCTAGATCAAGGTGGACTTAGAAATATTTGTCCCCGAAGATCACTAACTATAAAAAAGAAAAATTAAAATGTCAGATTGAAGTCTCTTAGACGTTTTTCTTCTTCAGAAGTTGTTACGAGTGTTAATAAAGCAACTTGCTTGTGAATATTCATTGGTGGTTTTTATTTCATAGCCAGATATATCAGAGTTACACAGTATTTTTTTCTCTCTTTTAGCTCTGTTGGCTTAGCAAAAGCAGCCCTAGAAGCAATTAATGGATTCAACCTTTTCGGCAACCAGGTAAAAAAAAAAAACAGCAGTAGCCTCAACAAACTTTGATTTTTTAATTTTGAATTATGTGTTTAATTAATTTAGGCATTCATTAACCAAATCATTCCTTATGATCAGAGAATGTCTGAAATTTATGTAGCAGCTCATGGTTGAACAAGCTTCTCTTTGAATATGATTTTCCAGTTAAATTTTAGTTTTCTGACTAAAAAACGTTGCTTAATTAAAACAAGTCTCTTGATAAAGAATTCTCATTCTCTTCGTTCAGTAACTTTCCCCTCAAGTCTGTTGATGAGTTTTCACACTTCGAAATATTTCTGGCATTATATATCGTGTATGTTCCATGTCGGTTCTCATGTTGGTTTCAATTTAATGTATATCAACATATATCTCTCGTAGAGGGGAATTTGTGTAACGTGTCCAGCCAAAGAAGTAGAAGTTTCAATCCTACCTTAACCCTCAATTGGCTGTAATCGTATGTCTAAATCTCAGTGGCCATCGATGGATAAATGAATAAAGAAAATGTGATATATATATGTTTATATGTAAATGTACATATACACATATGTAATATATATATGTATATATACGCACATCTACATGTATATACACACACACATATACAATATTATTCATCCATAAAAAAGAATGAAATCTTGACATTTTCAACAGCATGGATACTGAGTGCATTATGCTAAATGAAATAAGTCGGACTGAGAAAGACAAATACCTTCTGCTCTCACCGATGTGTGGAATGTAAACAACACAACACAACACAACACAGCACTAAGAACACAGATGCAGAGAGTCGATTGGTAGTTGCTGGAGGTGGCGGGCGGAGAGGAGCATTATGAGCGTTATGAGTAAAGGTGATCGAAAGAGACACATTTCCAGCTGTAAAATCAGTCAAGGGGGTGTCATGTAATGCAGTGTATTTACTCGAACACAGTCACGGAACTCAGTTTGGGAGTGAAGTGTGAGCTGTCGGTCTTAAAATATGCCCTTTAGACGGAGTCAGGATGTTAAGGCAGAGTTGTCATGATTCAGGAAATGGATGATGAAATGAAATATTCAGAGTCACTCAGATGTCCTGGATGATATATACTTATTAAACACCCTTTCAAATTCCTGTCCTTAATTGGAGAAGTCACGATACTGACCCAAACCGGGTCCAGAATCTGAAAGGGGACAACCGCAGAGTACGCTCCTGCGACGAGGTGTTCGGAGCAGAGCAGGCGTGTCTGGCTGCCTTTGAAATTTGCAGGCCTGCAATTAACGTGCATGATGATTTAAAGTAGGTGATAATTAAGTCCATACGAACGTTTTCCTTGATGATGGTTTTTAAAAATCTGCTTCTGAGTAGGAAGCGCTGCACTGCCTGTGGGCTTAGGCGGATTTAATCCTCCTGTAGATGCAGACCATCTGCCTAAAGCACGGTCTGCTTTTGTAAGAGGATGACAAACGATAAAGTCACCTAGCTTTGGTCTCGGTCTTGAAATATGGTGACACATTATTTCTTAGAGGCTGGCAGAGGAAGAGGCCTGAACAAATACTTTGATGAATTTAGATAAATAAGCCATTTATTTGTGGCCAGAAAGTAGAAGTTGGCTGTCTGTTTTAATCAAATAATGGCAAGAATTGCCATATTTGCCATTTTACTTCATTATTTATAAATTAGCCCACTTAGATTGTATCTTTAAAAATCCGACTTGAGGCAGACTAATGCGGCATGCAATTAGCTTTATTAATTATCAGCCTAAAGAGAAATTATAAGTCCTATGATTTTGCGTATTCACAGGCTCCCAACGTCTGACACCCTCTCATTTCTCTGCTGTTTTGTTCTCATAGCGTTATTTGTTCTTCTTTCTGCCCAGATTCAGACCCTAACTCTGGCCCTCACTTTTTCCACGAAGCACCCCAAGTTCCCTATTTTATTTCCCTCCTGTCACCTTCACAGGTTTATTATTAGCATTGTCCTTTCACCTTAGCTGCTCACCGGGTGCGTAGCCACGTGTCGTCACGCACGGCCTTTCTGTGTTCGTGTGCGCCTGGGCCAGTGCCCGGAGGACAGAGGGCAGCTCCTATTGTTTCTTGTCCTCGAGCAGAGAACACATCACTCCGACAGTGGCAGCTGCAGCGTGAAGCGTTGTTCAAAGCCGTTTTGTGAGCAGAAGAGGAGCAGGCAATGACAAATAATAGAAAGGATAGTTGAGCATTAATCTGGTTGGTGAGAGACAGGCTCATTCATTCCTTGTTTCTTGATTTATTCGTCAGTTAAAAGAGATTTAAGAAATGGTGCTGTGAATGAGAAATTCTGTTTCATGAGCTAGTATCCATGTGTGAACATGGATTCACAGGAAAAATACTCACCTACCGAATCTGAGGTTTGGATTCCTCAGAGGGCCTGGTCTGGATTTCGCATTTCCGTCTAGGAGATCGATTCAGGGTGTTTTGAGTTCGGGGCGAATGCATCTTCCGTGCTGGAGAGAGTTGGGATGCGATTTGGAAGGTAATATTGAGCCAGCATGATTTTTACGATAGTTGCCTTCTTCTTACCCCCAGGAGTTTTTCTGAGTTTTCTCTTTCACGGAAGCAGTCTTCGCCTTCCAATTTCGTTCTCCTTGATTCTCAAAATATTTAGCTTCCCAGGAAAAGAACAGTCATGTTTACTTACGACTGCGCTCTGCTCTGGAATATGGAAAGCACTAATGGCTCCATAGTAAACATTTTTTTTTTTTTTTAACTAGGTTCAACTTGGGTAGCAATCAGTTAACAGTTTTGTTACACCTTTTTCTCCCCAAGCTTCTGGTTCTCATTCGAAGGTATTTTTTAGCGTGTGAAGTCGTATAACTTGGTGATTAACATGTGAGCTTCTGTGTCGGAGACTCGATTTTGAACCCTTGCCTTGTTAAAGCAAGATTTAGCATCCATTTTTCAATAAAATGAGGATAATAATATCTACATACGGGGATTAAGTGAGCTGATCCATGTCAGGCATAGGGAATATTAGCTAGTGTTATTCGCATTATTATTATTTGAGATTCTCTTGTCTTCATATTTTAATCAAGTAGTTTTTATTTCCATAATTCTAGATTGTATCTAAATTTGTTTAGTTTGATCATATAATCAGTGTTCTTTTTAGGACTGTACAGTGAGATTTTATGAATTTAAATGTTTTTGCATTATTCATTGCCAAAAATGTTAGCTAAATTAGTATTTGTGTTTTTATTAAAATAAAATATTTAATTGATTAGTTTTTTGTAATCAATACATTTTGACTTATAAGAAAACTAAGGTGAAATGGGGAAAATGTAAAAAATAACACTTTTTTATGATTATAAAATTAATGTTTATTGTAAGAAATCTGAGAAATACTGCAAGTATAAAAAAGAAAATTAAAATCTTCTGTAATGCCACTAAAATGCAACCAATGTTACTGTTTTTGTGGAATTTCTCACAGTCAAAATGCCCAACCTTCTGCAAGCTCTTTTCCCTCAGTTTCGGAAACGCTTTTCTCCTTCTTACCCAGGGCTGTTCCTGGTCAGTCATCTTCGTGGATCTCGACGCTCACAACCGCAACAGGCAGACGCTGTGCTCTCTGCTCCCTCGAGAGTCCAGATCTCACGTGAGACATTTTTACCCCAAGTTAACATGCGCTGTCACACGTGGTCGTTATTGCCGATGGACTTTGATGTGCCCGTAGTACCCAGCTGTCGATTTTCCTGTGGGTCATTTGCGGCTCCGCTTTTAGAAAACACCCACAATGGAATAATTCTTTAATAACGACCATTGTATAGAAGCAGTTCGAAATTTTGGTAAAAGGAAAACAAAACCCACAAACGTGCAGATAATAATATAATGTCCGCTCATTATTTGACCACTCAGTTATAATCTTAGGGCGACGACATTTGCGCTCCCATGTGTTTTATGTGCATACGTAATGTCTCTACTTTACGAAACTGGAAGAACATTGTTCACCATGCGTCACGACCTAGTTCTGTGAACGGGCACGTTTCCATGTCAGTAAGTCCATATCTGCAATGTATGTACTCGCACTTACCTGTTGTTGGACATTTAGATTGTTTTGTGTTTTTCACTGTTATAAACCAAGTTGTAATAACTACTGGTGTCAAATTTTTATACACCGTCTTCGTTAATATCTTAAAGTTTGAGTTCGGTGTTGAACTTGAAAACACACCTCGTTAATGAGCCCCGTTCTATCTCCTCTGCGAGGCTCGCTGAGCCACACTTGTAGGCACCTCCCTGTCCTCGGAGCACAGCAGGCTCCCCGCAGGCCCCCTTGGTGACTCATGGGGCTGCGTTGGCCCCAGCCCGTGGGCACTCACATGGCCCCCTTTTTCCATGTCGCCCCCCAGAACACAGATGCCGCCCTGCTCCCCTGCATCAGTTATCCTGCATTCGCCCTGGATGACGAAGCTTTGTTTAACCAGACACTGGATAAAGTGGTTAGAAAATTAAAAGGAAAGTATGGATTTAAGCGTTTCTTGAGAGATGGGTATAGAACGGCGCTGGAAGATCCCAACAGACGCTACTACAAACCAGCCGAAATCAAGGTATCGAGGAACGGCCCGGACCCACAGCACAGCAGAGGGGTCAGAGGCACCGGTGTGGGAGGGGACTTCTCGGCAGGAGTCCCGCCCTGCCACTCACTCGCCTCGGGCAAGTTACTCGGCCTCTCCCTCCGCTCATGTCCCTAGAGAGACGTCAGCAGAGCGGGGCCTCTCCTTCCTTATCAACCCTTCCCTGAGCCCTGGGCAGGCTCGGGTGGCATTCCCTGTGACCCAGAGGCACCATGCGTAGACACGTCACTTCACGAGGGTGGGAGCTGCAGCGGGTCACGGACATGCTGCCTCCCTAGGGGGCCGTGAGCCCCCGAAGGCAGGTTCTCCATCTTTTTGTCCCCTGGCTGGTGCCAGGCGTTCCTCAGTACTCAGTAAGGATTAATTGAATGAATGACAACGTGCGATGGATTAAATGAACAAGCTCTTGAATGATGAGAGTTCTGAGAATTTTTTTTAAAAAAGAACAGTGAAACTACTTATAAAACTAGTCCAATCTCGTTAGAACTATAAATAAGTCTTCTGTATATCCTAACTATAATTGCTCTAATTGATACAATTGTTCTAACTCATATGATTGTCCTCATTAATTGTTACTGAAATTTAAAATATTTCATTTTCCGTTTTAGCTCTTTGACGGCATTGAATGTGAATTCCCCATATTTTTTCTTTACATGATGATCGACGGTAAGTGAGCTTCCCCTGAAACTTCAGCTACGGGGTATGTAAGCATCTGAAGGGAGAGCGGACGCGGGCGTGACTCCTTTCTGCTGGGGAGGCAGGCTGCAGTCGGCCATGCTTGCTGCTGGCCCTGCTTTCGGAGCGAATGTGAAACCATCCAGAAAAATTAAATAGGACTGTGAATTATTTTAAAAATGACGCGAATGTATTTTCATATTTACAAAGATTTCTATGAATAGAAATCACGAACACTGTCATTTGTGACACTGCGAATATCCGTAACATTGACACTTGAGACTAGAGAAATCTCCATTAAAATTCAGTTTTCAATTCTAAATGCCAGCATGACCTTCTAAAATCGATTTCCTGGAAAAAATGTCACACGCGTATTTACCCTTTTTTCATTACATTTTTTTATATTTTATTTTTATCATTTACATAGAAAATTACCAAAATAATTGTAACTGGGCTAATAGATTTGTCTAAGGTAAAATTTCTGTGGTGCTTATTGAGCTCAGATGCTACTGTGTTTTATATTTTACGTTTCAGGAGTTTTTAGAGGCAATCCCAAGCAAGTAAAGGAATATCAGGATCTCCTGACCCCCATACTTCATCAGACCACAGAAGGTATAGTTGGATTGGTTTTTTTTTCTTCAAGAAACTCTTCCCACTAATATCTCTTTAATGTTCCTTCAAAATGTATAAATGATTCCTTTTAAACAGAGCAATTTATACTAAATCGAAAAAGTAAATGGGGCCTTAAATGAAGTAGAAAGAATAATCTATTAATTTGTTATAATAAATTTGTTTTCGTGAAAGGAAGTCATTTGGCGAGACGGGAAGGTGATGGATTAGGTGGTCATGGCTATCGTGATCACACAGCGGTTTGCCAGGTGGGCACAGGTTCTTCACCTGTTAGTTACCTGCTGTGTAACTCCTTTACCTATGCAGTGTGACAGTAACGAGAAGTGACTGATTTTACCCAGGGGCTGCGTTAGGGGCGTGCTGCCCCCTGCAGCGGGCCGCACAGAGGCTATGGCCTGGCCCAGAGGCGCCACCGTCACCCTTCACCCGGAGCACTCTGCTTCCTGGGGTCGCCTCTAGGGCCGGCAGCAGGTTGTTTTGACAGTCCGCCCTGGTGCTAGGATGTCATCCTCTGAGGATGGGTTTGACATGTTACAGACAATTAAATGGCTCAGGCCATGAGCGGCATATTGGTCTCGGTTAAATGCCAGCAGTGCCCGTGAAACAGCGACCAGTTTCTCTGTGTGACTTGAAAACTGATTCTCAAAGGAATTCCAAACGAGAGGTTCCATATGTCTCTGGGGTTTGGAAGAATTAGCAAAATAAGAATGTATTTTCATGAATGAGTAGCTTTGAAAACATTTATCTGGAAGTTAATTATTATGTGTTGGCAAAAACGTGGATGGTCTTTTGGGCATGATAAGCGAACTGCCAGCCACAGCACTGTGCCCCATTCCCACCCCACGTGAGGTTCGTGGTATTCTCCAGGGTTTTCTACAAGTATCTTGGAGTAGATGCTTCCCATATGTGCTCACCCTTTAAGATGCTTGGAATGCTAAGGTGAAATGTTTATGGATAAACACCGAATTCCAAATTTAGATTAATTTGTAAAACCAGTTATGTATGTTTCTGTGCCTCCCCCCCCCCCAAGAATCATTGTCCAGTGTGAGAAATAATATGATGAATGTCGTAATGAATATAATATTTGAAGTCCCTTGAATCAAATCTAGTGTTTGGAGGTGGATTGATACTCCATGGTGGTCTGGGGACCACGCTTTAGGCTTCATCATGTTCACAGAGTAATGTCTGAACTAGTCTCTGTGCATCATTGAACTTGTTCGTTTTAGACACAAATGTCACTATTGATTGACGCGTGAAAAAGGAAGCAAATTTTAGGGAAATCTGTGCAATTTTATTAGGAAAATTAAGTTCACCAGGGGCTGTTATTGCAAAAAAAAAAAAGTCTTAGGATGCTTTCGTTTCCCTTTTGATATCATTCACAGAGATTACAGCCTATAAATAATCATGTTTAGTTTTCTACCAAAGAATATCTTCAAACGGGTTGGTCACAGGGGAAGATGGATCTTTTTCTCTTTAGCGATATTGAATGAGAGATAATGGGCTTAATGTTTAAAATGAGGATTCCTTTGCTCTAAGCGATGGCTCAGGGTTATAATTCTTCATTTAAGATGACACAGTACCTCATTTGCAAAGCTTCCACGGGCTAATCCTATTAAACATAGCTGCTCCTATGGCTCTAAATATTTGCATACAGTATATTTGTTGATTCACTTAAAGGTGTTAAAATTAAACATTGTCGAAGGGGATTATGTACACATTGTTGGCTAACGCAGAGCATATGCCGTCACATTCGTGTTTTCAAGTCGAAAAGCTTTTTCTACATTTTTCACTAGCAATTTCTGAAAGGAGCCACAATATCCGGTTTCCTGTAGCCTGTCAGATCTGTTCCCTTCTGTGTGACCTCTCTCTGCCCACTTTCCAGTCATTGCAGTTTCCTGAAGGAAAACTGGGGTTAGGACACTGATTTGTCGTATTTTAAATATTTACTTCTCAATTCCGTAGGTTATCCCGTGGTACCAAAGTACTATTATGTGCCAGCTGATTTTGTAGAATTTGAGAAAAGAAGCCCCGGTAGTCAAAAGCGATTTCCTAGCAACTGTGGCCGTGATGGAAAACTCTTCCTCTGGGGACAAGCCCTTTATGTCATCGCAAAACTCCTGGGTAAGTGTGGAAAGTTGGGATCGATTTTATCCCTTGCTCTCGAGCCCTTAGAAGTAAATATGTGTCTGCTGACGTTTTTCTAGGATTTGCGTGGCTTTTGTGCTGTTAGGAGGTCTTGGGGGAGTTTCTTGGGATGTAAAGGTGTGTAAATCTGTCTCTTTCCCTGGAGGATGATGGAAAGTTTGTGGGAAGATGGTCAGACGAGCGTGGGTGCTGTTACGACCCTTTAGGAGACTGCATTCAGCTTAGTGGGGAGGGTTCTCGCAGAAGACTGTGGGAACTTTGGTTTACTTTTATATAGTGAAATAAAATTCTGATTTAATATGACAATCACGTTTAGTCATAGCGTCAGCAAGCCATTTACCTCAAGGAATCGGTTACCTCAGAGTTCTCTTCTTCCCAGTAAATGCACATTGGCAGTTTATTCAGCTGGCTGGACGCTTAACGGCACTGTTGTTCATGATTCTTTGAAGAGTTACTTTTCAGCTTCTCCCGAAACTTCAGCTTGATAGGAGTACTCTTTGGACACATTGAAATGAAGTCTAATTGAATGAACACGAAAAAGCATTCTCCATCTTCCTGCACCATTCCTTGCTAAAATATCAAATATTATTAGCATTTCCATCAAAAAGGCTGTCATCGTGACACGGCGGGTTGTAAACACTCTGCACCGCAAGAACTGCTCGCCGTCGCTGTTCTGCTGCCATTGTCTTGCCGTCACTAGCGTTTCTGCAGACATGCTAACTTTGCGCCGTGAGGCTCACCGTCTCTGGTTGCTTCTTTTACGTTCCATTAGGGAAGAATAATTCAGAGTCCAGATCGCCGATTCAGGCTTTTCGCAAATAATATACGAGAGCAAACAGAAGCCAGCTAAAGAAGAGAGGATTAAGTTAATGCTGTTTTCGATGTTCCCATTTCCTAACTGTGTTATCTGGAGCTCCAAATAATGCTAATTTAAGAACCTGCAAAAAAATTTTCTTTCTGTAAGTGGACAGCTTTTTGATATGGAGTTAGTATTCTTCATACAGATTTTGCTTATATATTTCGGCCCCCCCGCAAAAAAAAAAATATATATCTACTCGAAGTAGTTTTCTTAGAATCAAGCCAAGTTGGGAAGCTTATCTCTGCTTACAATATTATTTTTAAAGAAGCCATATCGATACAGCTAAATAAAAAATATCGTAATTGAGGAATAGGTAACTGGTGGAAGGACAAGAATTTTAACGTCAAAATCACACGTTTCTGATGAAAATCATCTGTGACTCTGAGGCCGAAAACTGGCACCTAGGACATGGGACTTGACATCTAAACCTTCATCCTGCTTTTTTGCTATATATCCAGCCTGAGATCGATACAGCTAGAAACAGTGCTATTTGAGTAAAGCCTCTGGATAAAACTAAGAAGGTTAATGAGTTGGAAATGCAGAATCGACCATACTCCACATAAGCAGATTGAGCTTAAAAAAAAAAAAAAGAAAAAGATTGAAAATAGCATCAGCCAGTAAAAAAGCATTGGACCTTCCTTATGCCAAAATAAATATACCGAATGTAGACATTTTGAGTATAAATAGCATTTTCTTATAGTAAGAGCAGAGTGAACAGAAATAGTCCAGGTCCTGCTTTAATCTCTGTTTCATAATCAAAAAGAAGAAAGACTTCAAAGAAGAGTCAGAGTCGCTTTTCCCTGCTGAGCTTCCAGAAAGGCGTGGAAACCAGGCAGGGATGCTGCCTGCTCATTAGTACCCTGACCCAGGCGTGCGTCGTCTCCTCAGTAGCTGGTTGAGATGAATAAGACTCAAGACCGAATTCTTTGGTTGCTCTTAACTGTTGTATACTTGCCCCAAGGACCTTCAAACATGCGTGGATGTTATTAAGACCCCAGACACCTCGTTTACTAACAAAGTCCCTTTTATGCATCAAGGGAGCCTCGGTTGGATATTTGCTTGATGACAGTATTTTGTGGGCAGTTAGTTGGAGTTACATGAAAATAATAAATCCTTAAAAAGATTCTGTACTTGTGCATAACTTTCACTAACTCAGGTGAGCTTGTATCCGGTGAGACCTAATGAAGAGATTTTGCTCTAAGTTTGCCTTAGTGAATAATCATTCAGTAAAACGATGGGGCTTTTCTTCCGCTGTCGGAGCGAAGAGACTCGACACGCTGTTTCCCGGGCCCGGAACCACCCGCTGTGTTCTCAGAAAATAGTTCATTATTACAGCATGTTTTCTTTAGAAAAATTAGACTTTTAGAAAATCAGTGTTTGCTAGAAAATAGGTACATAAATTATAAACACGTTTATTTTAAATCAGACAGATTTTGAGATATAACATTTGACGTGTCTTGGAATAAAACGATCATTCGTTATACCTTCCATTGTTAAATATGGAAGTTTAGAAACTACCTGCGTAAGAGACGGTCGGTCTAGAAAGCCGTGTGCCTTTTGAGTTATTTGGCAGAAATAACCTTAGTATTTATCACATAACAGTCACTTGGAAATTATGATCTTTGCACTGAATTTATTTTGAGATTAAGAAAACGAGGAATATGAGATAACGTAAGGTTAATGGTACCTTTCCTCTAAAACTTCCCCAGAGCCATTATTTAAGTTGAATGTATTCTCTTATTCAATATTTTTTAAAAAGAAACTATAATTGTGTAGCTTTACAGAAAATCTGACTTCTAGACCTTGGTTTGTCTTTTCAACGTGTACGCAACCAACTTTCCTCACCTCGAGCGTCAAGACACTCGTGGGGACAATTTCCATTTCGGTGGGACCGTCAGGTCCCAGATCATTAAAGATGGGAGCTTTACATGCTGTATGACCGAAGATAGGTTAATATAAGAATATTTTTTAGGATGGCTACTTTGAAAACATTATTAATAAACATCGAGAGTTAAAATGAGGCGTATTTTTTTGAGTGAGCTTGAATTATCGAGCAATTTTAATTAACTATAACTTTCTCTCTAATACACACGAACTCCCAAAATATTCAGGTAAATGGAAATTTTCTTGAATTTTACAAGTTTTTTTTTTTTTTTCTTTTTGGGATAGGTATTATTTAATTTACTAGGAGTATTAATAGAGACTGTTAATGCGATAAAATAGGTATAGAAGTACTTTAAAATATCCCAAATGTTATATACATGCAGAGTTCCTAATTTAGTTCTTTGGGTCTCTCAAGTTTTTTGGTACATCGTTTGCAGCTCAGTTTATTTTCCAGTGGAAACTATGTTTTAAATGATTATGAACACCCAGCAAACTCGTAACCATGTGATGTAGATTATTTCTGACATCATCTTCCTCTTCCTCCACTTTCTCGTCCTTTGGTTTCATTTCCTTTTTTTCCCACGTCTTTCTTGGACTATTGCAGAACCATCAAGAGTTTTGGGGTCATGAACTTAGAAACTAGACAGTTCAAGGTTTGAGTTCAAGTTCTGCTACTTATTACTTAGTGACCTGAAGAATTTTCCTAACTTCCGTGATCATCAGTTTCTTTATTTTTCTGTTGTAAGGATTAACCGATGAGGATATAATACTTAAAGTACTTACCGTGGGACAAATACAGACTTACATGGTTGTTCTCCTTCCTGTCCTCCCTTCCACTCCTTCCCTCTCTCAGCCACCATTTAGGAGCGAGTATTTGTGAAAATAGTTTCATAGTTCTTGCTAACAAGGCAGCTTGGGACGCTCATGGGCCTTCCTTGGGGAAACCCCGGAGCCACAAAACATCACGAGGAATATGAAGATAACGAAGAAAACGCTTCGCTAGTTGCTACTTACTCAACAGTCCAGCGGCCGTTGGTAGAGACCTACTCTGCCAGTCGCTGTGCCGTCCAGTGACTCTACAGCAAGAAGGGAGTGTGACAGCCTAGGAAACATTTTTGTCTCTGAGGGCAGCCAGTTATTCTGGTGTACTACTGCCTCGTTCCAGTGTTTGTCACGAAGTCAAGGCCATTCGCACTTGATTCCATTAACGATATTTCTTGCCCAATTGGCCTCGAATACAAAAGCCATCGATTAAGCCTGGAACCCGAATGCTTTTTAAACGTTAACATCGGTGACCAGGTGCACCTCGTGAGCGTGAGGACGGCGGAAGCCGGGGGCGTGGTTTTCGTTGGTCTGTTAACTTCAGATGCAGGTGGCGCCTCAGTCAGCGTAGCACGTGGCTTCCCTACTGGTCAGTTAAAGATGAAGCGAATGGGGGAGAAAGAGCACACAGAGGTGTCTGCACACCGTGGCCACTCAGAGACGTCTCAGCTGTCACACTCTGGGGAACTCCAAGCAGAAAGGCCTCTATTTCTCAGCACCTCTGCTGTGTCTTCTGGCGTCCACGTGATTGCTGGCGACCTACAGAGAGATTCCGTGAATCGGGTATTATAAACATCTTGAGAGCACATGTAACACGGTATGACTTTAGAAGCTTCACCTAAGAAGGTTTTCTTCCTTTAGCTTGTATAAACGACTGGCTTTCTTGAAACTAAAAGTGTTAGTCGAATTGCTACTAAGGCTAGAAAACTTGTTTAAAAAAACTTATGATCCCGCCCTCAAATATATTAATAAAATTGAATAGAAAAGCAATGACATCTGGAGTCTCAGGCCGTTTCGCAGAGGTAACTAATTATAATACGTGCCTTAAAACATGTCGAATTCTGTGCTCTGCCCTTTACAAATGTTACCCTAAGTGATCCCCCTAACTTCTCTGAGATGAGTACTGTGTGTCATCACCGAGGCTCGGGAGAACTGAGCAAAGCCACACACAGCCCATGACCGACAGAGTCTTTATTGACTTATTCAGGAATCTGCAGAGTTAATTGTGTCACCTGTAACCTTTATGGCATTAAATGTACTCATTATAAATAAACACTTTGCTAACTTAATGAGCTATTACTTTGCATCCTGTTTTC
>NW_011889009.1:1138963-1144472 GCF_000151845.1 Pteropus vampyrus
GTGATCATCAGTTTCTTTATTTTTCTGTTGTAAGGATTAACCGATGAGGATATAATACTTAAAGTACTTACCGTGGGACAAATACAGACTTACATGGTTGTTCTCCTTCCTGTCCTCCCTCCCACTCCTTCCCTCTCTCAGCCACCATTTAGGAGCGAGTATTTGTGAAAATAGTTTCATAGTTCTTGCTAACAAGGCAGCTTGGGACGCTCATGGGCCTTCCTTGGGGAAACCCCGGAGCCACAAAACATCACGAGGAATATGAAGATAACGAAGAAAACGCTTCGCTAGTTGCTACTTACTCAACATCCAGCGGCCGTCGGTAGAGACCTACTCTGCCAGTCGCTGTGCCGTCCAGTGACTCTACAGCAAGAAGGGAGTGTGACAGCCTAGGAAACATTTTTGTCTCTGAGGGCAGCCAGTTATTCTGGTGTACTACTGCCTCGTTCCAGTGTTTGTCATGAAGTCAAGGCCATTCGCACTTGATTCCATTAACGATATTTCTTGCCCAATTGGCCTCGAATACAAAAGCCATCGATTAAGCCTGGAACCCGAATGCTTTTTAAACATTAACGTCGGTGACCAGGTGCACCTCGTGAGCGTGAGGACGGCGGAAGCCGGGGGCGTGGTTTTCATTGGTCTGTTAACTTCAGATGCAGGTGGCGCCTCAGTCAGTGTAGCACGTGGCTTCCCTACTGGTCAGTTAAAGATGAAGCGAATGGGGGAGAAAGAGCACACAGAGGTGTCTGCACACCGTGGCCGCTCAGAGACGTCTCAGCTGTCACACTCTGGGGAACTCCAAGCAGAAAGGCCTCTATTTCTCAGCACCTCTGCTGTGTCTTATGGCGTCCACGTGATTGCTGGCGACCTACAGAGAGATTCCGTGAATCGGGCATTATAAACATCTTGAGAGCACATGTAACACGGTATGACTTTAGAAGCTTCACCTAAGAAGGTTTTCTTCCTTTAGCTTGTATAAACGACTGGCTTTCTTGAAACTAAAAGTGTTAGTCGAATTGCTACTAAGGCTAGAAAACTTGTTTAAAAAAACTTATGATCCCGCCCTCAAATATATTAATAAAATTGAATAGAAAAGCAATGACACCTGGAGTCTCAGGCCGTTTCGCAGAGGTAACTAATTATAATACCTGCCTTAAAACATGTCGAATTCTGTGCTCTGCCCTTTACAAATGTTACCCTAAGTGATCCCCCTAACTTCTCTGAGATGAGTACTGTGTGTCATCACCGAGGCTCGGGAGAACTGAGCAAAGCCACACAGCCCATGACCGACAGAGTCTTTATTGACTTATTCAGGAATCTGCAGAGTTAATTGTGTCACCTGTAACCTATATGGCATTAAATGTACTCATTATAAATAAACACTTTGCTAACTTAATGAGCTATTACTTTGCATCCTGTTTTCATTTACATGCTGATTGTTAAAAACGTATTTCTTATTTCTGTATCCCCTGTAAATTATCTAGTTATTCGCTTTGCCCATTTAACCTTGGTTTTATGGTTTTTCTTATCAGTCTGCATGAATGTTTTATATATTGTGTGTCTCAGCCTCTCTGGTGTTTTCCTAGTTTGTTTACCTCCAAACTTTGCTTGTGCTGTTTTTCAATGGATGAATTTAAAGTGTTTATATAGTCAAATCTGTCATCGCTTGTTTATTTTCTACCGTGGACTCTAACGCTTAACCTTAGAAAGTCCATCTCTGTTAATTAAGTTGAAAACATACATATAAATTTGGGATGTTTTGGTATAACGTATGAGGTTAAGGACCTACATTTTCTCCGTCGCCATTGGGCTTTTCCTAATACGTATGCTACTGAGATGCGCCATGCAGCTGATAATCAGTTAGGCTTTGAAGCACATAATTTTACCCTGTAAATTATCTGCTGAACCTGTTTTTAGTGTGTCCTGTAATTTTGGTGTCATGATAAAAAAAAAAAAATCGCTTGCTCTGTTAACCGTTCTTTCAATTGTCATTTCATTAAAGAAACAAACGTCTTTTTGAATTTTTTTTTACCCTCAGCAATTATTGTTTGAGATAACCTCAGGGTGTGTTCATAAACCTTTCTGTGCTTAAAAAATGCAAATGTTAACGATTTCCTCTGCCCCCTTGGGGTTTAGAGACAGCTGTTCTATTTATAGAAATGCTTGATTAGCTGTGAGGCTCGCTACTGTGTTGGGCGATGTAGAAAGCCATTCCTCTTTCATCTTTATTCTTTTCTTTTCATTTTAAATATTCTGTAGCTGGTCAGGTGCAAATTCTTGCAGGCTTGTCACACTTCCCCAGAAAACCAGTGCTGGGAATTGGCACGGTGAGGTAGGTGCTCTGTTTTGCTTCCTGAACAATGCAAACCAGGGCGGTGAAAAAAAAAAAATGTCTATTAACTTGACCTTGTAAAGTAAGAGTTACTTTTACCATTATGGAAATGAAAGTTTAATTATAGCAATTAAAGCAATTAATGTTTTCAAATCTGTTCACTCACCGGCTTATTATTTTGTTTATTTGGTATCTTGAGCGCCTGCTATAGGCCAGGTCGGGTATAACCGTGAATAAGAAGCTACCGCCTGTAGGGTTATAGGTTATAGATGAGCACAGGGTAGCAGCTGGAAGCGCATCAAGCTAGACATACAGGTGTAGTACAAAGAGAGAAATGAGGAAAAATACAAAGAAATAAGCTTTTTCCAAAGACTAGGTTAACTATTTTATTCATGTCAATTTCAGTAGCCGAGCATTTATGCTTTCCAAGGATATAAGGTTTCTGAATTTATCGGTTATCATTTATATGTAGATAGAATTTCATTTCTGTAGGATGACAGTGAAACATTAACTGTATAAAACGCTTTTTGGTAGTGGAAGTTTTTTCACATCTCAGTGATCAGACAAATGAGATCGGGA
The DNA here is from genome assembly GCF_000151845.1 of Pteropus vampyrus. Taxonomy (NCBI): domain Eukaryota; kingdom Metazoa; phylum Chordata; class Mammalia; order Chiroptera; family Pteropodidae; genus Pteropus; species Pteropus vampyrus. Next base: position 1,141,875 of record NW_011889009.1, read on the forward strand.
ACGAATCCGATGCTATTTAGAATATCACCGTACTAATCAACCCTGCATCGGGAACTAAACTGCTATTAATAAATTGAAATTATGTATCGATATTGGCCATAATTAAACCCATATTGGTTTGGTCGAAATTTTGCAAAAGTCTCTTCTTTTCAGAGTGAGAGAAGCACCTTCTGCACTATGCTCCTTGATTTGGGTAGGAAGCTATAACATAACGAGGTCCAAACTGTTGGTGGGTTGTTTCCTCGTCCTGGGGTCTTTGTCCTCTGTGTTACAGAGGGCGTCAGTGTTCTCAGGGTGAGTGCGTGGTCAGGAGCCCAGACTCCGAGACGGCCTGCCTGGTTCGAACCGAGGCCCCGTCACTTACCAGCCCGGTGCAAGTGGCCACCTCTCGCTGCCTCCATCTCATCGTCCGTGACATGACAAGGGAGTCGCGAAGATTATAAATTAATGTATGGGATGCTCAGACAGTGCCAGGAGTGTAAGGGATACTACGTAGGTACTGGTGAGCTGCTGCTGCTGCGGCTTCTTCTTTGTCTTGTTATTCTATTATTAATGTCACTTTTATTATGATTAAAGACATCTTCCGAGAGTTGCTAAAAGTGCCTTTGGTGATTTTGTCTAATGGATGACATTGCACATGTGCCTCACAGTTACCCCAGACTAGAAATATAATGAGAAACGCTCCCCAGGCCGCGAAGGGACCATCAAGCCTTTGGGCGGTGGACTCTCTGCTCTCAGTTATTCACTGCCTAAAAGCAGCACCTAAAAAGCTGTGGAAACGAGGTGTGATTTTTTTTTTTTAAGTAAATATCAAACACGGTGAATTTATAGAAAAGCCAGCATGGTGTCGTTTGTACGTGTCATGTCGGACTGAAGCTCGAGAAGGAAATGAGCGCGTCCTCACAGCTTACGTGCCGTGGAAATAAGGAAGGGCGCCGACTCGCTTCGGGAGAAGCGGGGTGCGCGTCAGCCTTTCGCGTGGCCCAGCGTAGCTGAGATAACGGACCGCGGTCCGGGAGGATGCGGTCCGGGAGGATGCGGTCTGGGAGGATGCGCTCTGTAAACCCACACAGCTGCTGCCCACTGGCGCTCCAGCGACGTGACACAGAACTGCGTTTCGGGGTCGCCCCGCCTCCCAGCCCCGTCTCTTCCAGGTCACGGAGCGTCCCCGCTTCCCACCCTCCCCTGCCAGACGCTCGAAGTTGCCTTCCTTGTTACATACTCAGATTTTATCACAAGTTGCCGCAAGGGACCACCATATGAAAAGGACTTCTGCATCTCTAATACCGTTGAGCATCTTTTCATGTGCTTATTGGTAATTTCCGTATCTTCTTTGGAGAAATAAGCTATTCAGACACTGTGGCCCTTTGTAAATCAGGTTGTCTTTTTATTATTGAGTTGTAATTGTTCTTTATATATTCAAGAGACAGGTCCCTTAAAAGGTAAATGGTTTGCAAACATTTTCTCCCATTCCGTGGGCTGTCATTTTGCTTTCTTGATAGTGTCCTTCAAGGTACAAAAGGTTATAATTTTTTCAAAATTCAACTTAACTCATTTTTATTTTTGTCACTTACTGTTTTGATGTCGTAGTTTTGTCTAACTCAGTCACAGATTTACTATTTTCCTCTAGCAGCTTTATAGTTTTAGCTCTTACATTTAACTTTTGGATCTGTTCTGAGTGAATGTTTGTAGATGGGGTGAGGAAGAGGTCCAGATTCATTCTTTCGCATTTTGATGTTCAGTTGTCCCAGCACTATATGTGCGGGGAGCGGGGGGACCTCTTCTTTTCCTCATTTGATCATTTTGGCAAAAATCAATTGACCTTCAACGTAAGAGTTTATTTCTGGACATTCACTTCTATTCCACTGATTTCTGTGTCTGTCTCTATGCCAGCACTGCACGGTCTTAATTACTGTAGCTTCTTCCTTTTCAACTAGATAGATGCCTTTTATTACTTTTTCTTGCCTTATTTCTCTGGCTGGAGCCTCCAGGACAGTGTTGAATACAGGGGGCAAGAACAGACGTCATTTCTAAAAGTTCTTTCTGTTACTTGTTTTTAATTTGATTCTAGTGTGGTCGAATGTACTCTGTGTGACTTTAATCCTTTGAAACTCACCAAGCCTCGCTTTCCGGCCCAGCATGTGGAAGGTATTCCGTGTCCATCGAGAAGGATGCGTTTTCTGCTCTTGGTGATGGAGCATCCTCTAAACGCCCGTTAGGTTCTGTTGGTTTACGTCGTTGTACAAATGCGTTTTTGGTAATGTCCTTTTCCTCATTTTTTTTTTTCCCCAGCTGATGAGCTCGTCAGCCCCAAAGACCTCGACCCCGCCCAGCGCTACATCCCTCTGCAGGAGCAGCGGAATGTCAGCATGAGGTTCTCCAACCAGGTAGAGGCCTCTGTTTCTTCACTTAACTCATCCAAGGAGAGGTGGAGCTTCATTCAGAAGAAATTTCATTCTAAATGGGGCTTTTCTTGCTCCTTCTGAGGGCAAGCCTCCTCCCTCTTCTGATGCGTTAAGCTTTTCCTGTTTGTATGCCAACCGTACTTTTAAAAATTTACCTGTGGGACGGAGCTATTTGTAAACGGGGACGTGTGAG
>NW_011889009.1:1144522-1147308 GCF_000151845.1 Pteropus vampyrus
CCCAGTCCCTGCCCTCGCCCGGTCTGGCTCCCTGAGCCCTTGCGTTCTCGGCATCGGACTCCGAGAACAAAACCTGGTTATTCATCGAGATAAATAAATCTATGGGCTGCCCTGGGACTTCCTGCTTCCTCCTCTTGTCTGACTTTGAAACTGTCAACAGTTTTTAAAGATCTGTTGATCTTTGAAGAAAAACCTACCCTTTGGCCCTATTCTAACCCCCTCGTACATCAGGACCCACATGCCGAGGGGGTGCCGCCTTCCCACCCAGAGGACTCCTCGCTTCCCCGAAGTCCTTGGGGAGTGCTGGGTATTTTTGCCATTGTACCGGTGAATAAAATATGAGCAGCATTTTACGTTTATGGCGGAATTATCACGATGGAGCAGGTCACATGTGCTGCATCACCCCGGAGAGGATTCCGTTTCACATTTACTGTTTCGGCGACACCCGAGCTTTGACCGAGAAGTGCGTTTCACATGCCAGTTAAAATGGATCGATCCACTTCGACACGTTTTACTGTAATTTCTATTCTAGATGTAATATAAATGTAATATTGGCTTTGGAGAAAAAGCCAATATGGAAGGGATGCTTCTCCCTCATAAGAGCTTATTTTCCGAGCTGCAACGTTTCTAAATTTAGGATGAAAGTCAATCCTGATTTACTAATTCATGTACATAGTCAAGCCAAGAACATATATACTTGTTGGTTTCTCACTTTTCCAATTGATGAAGAAAAGCAGATTTTGTGCTGTGTTTTCTGAAATACAGCTGCATAAAATTTTGTATGATTTATTTTCCTGAAGGTGAAAGAATACTACATATATGTAATAAATTTTTATTTTTAAGAAGGGGATATAGTGTGGTGGCTTCGCATCATGCAGCGTAGCTGAAAAACCAGCCTTGTGAACTTATTAACTGTGTGACCTTGGACAGCTTAAGTAATTTCTCTAAGCCTCACTCTCTTCATCTATCCAATAGGGATAAGAGTTCCTAACTCCCGATGGCCGTATACGATTAAAGCTCCAACAAAATGTCTGACACATTATGAGAGCTATGTAAATGTTATGGCTATTTTTATGTTATTCCGATTAATTTATTTATAAATAATATTACTTTCTCATTAAGGAGAATGAGTAAAATTCTGGAAAGTCTGGAGGAAAGCATTATATTTTTAACATCTTGGCTACTACTGTGCATAAGCTTCCTTATTCTATGGTTACAGCCATGTTGGAAATTCATTAACACTTATTATGCAATCATAGTTATTTTTTGTATTCTATAAAATATTATTTTAAATGTCTAATGTTTTTTTTTTTAATTTGGCTCTGTCAGGATTTCCTTTACCATATACGTTTTACTGTAATTTCTATTCTAGAAGTTTATCCTAATAAGAGCCCGTTAAAATTTGATGTTTACTGTAGCATTATAGCATTTTTAGGGCCATCAATGTCACTAAATTGCTTTTCATTAAAAGGTCTTGTACCCAAAGCTCTTCTGTTGCTAAATGTAATATTTTGTATTCCATAGTGTTCATTAGTTTTGAAAATAAGGCAATAGTTTATAAGGGAAACAATTCAACTTTATACTTACCTAAAAATCATAAAAATGAAAATCGCTTTCTAAAAACTTTCCTAAGACATATGGGTCCAAACATACTGTTCCAGACCATAGCCTAGCTTTGGGACTGTTTAATTTTTTTAAATCAAATACGTCTGTGTAAGCCATAAAGCTCCCCATAGCTCTGTGACAGACAAGAGCTGATTTCTTCTTGTTTCACTGATAAAATTCAAAACCATTTGCCAGGCCCTTAACGCTTATTGTCTGTACCTTACATGCGTGGTGACAATTACGAGACTATTAAGATCTTCGAGAGCCTCTGTTTAACTCCCACTTTTTATAGATTCAAAGAAGAGTGACACATGCAAGGCCACACAGGTACAGACCCACGGCTGGAGCCCGGGTGTCCTGGGCGTGGCCTGGTGAGCCCCGCCCACCCTGGCATGCACGGCAGCGTACACGCGGGTACTTCCTGGATGGCATCAAAGAAAAACCTATTTGGTGACACTTATTAAAGATGAGCAGGCAGGGCTTATTCAGGGCCTGCGCAGTGGGGTTTCACAGTCGGCCTCGGCGAGTGGGAACTCACAGCCGGGGGGTGGGGGGCTCCGTGGAGGGACCGTTACTGAGAGGAAACATCACATCGCGGGGAAGGGGATTCTGCCTAAACTGACCTAACGGGATTCTCTGCCAAAGGCAGGCCAGCTGAGCAGACTCCTCCTGGGGGTGCTGGGTGGCGAGGGGCCTGATCAGGCATCAAGGGTGGGCCTTCTGGCTAAACTGAGTTAGCAAGATTCTTGCTAAAACTGGATTTTATGAGGAAGCGCACACACGAACCTAGGAGAAGGTGCAGGAGCCTGACTGAAGTTTGGTCAAGCAAAGAATCATTGTGGACGGGGCTTGTGGTATTGGTGCCATTGTCCTGTGTTCCCGTCGCCCCTTATTTATTTCTAAGCTAGATTATCCGTAAGTGGCTTTTCTTACATTATTGCATCTCCTACCTCAACAGCTAGCATAGTGCTTCTACAGAGAGAGGCCAACAAACATTTATCCATCGATCACTTACTTACCAGGAGGATGTGAAATGACTACGTAGTTTCTGGCAATTCTTTCTTCTGCATTGGAAAATGTATTATTCGTTTTTGTTTTTTGAGTACTCAGAGAGTTTGCCCTTATTTCTTTTTATTAAGTCTGTTGAGGTAACATTGGTTAATACAAAGAGTTTGCCCTTA
>NW_011889009.1:1147358-1151983 GCF_000151845.1 Pteropus vampyrus
ATAAAATCCCTGTGTTAATACGTGTAGAAACTTCTCACTGGCCTGTTAGCTTCTGTATAAGGTGAGGACTCGGCCTCTCTCCTCATTCCCGCGCGTGTCAGTGCAGTAAGTGTCGTCTGTACATGCTCGAGGCATGCAATTTTGCTTGAAGAAATGGTAAAGTAGGGACTCCGTTTAACTTTACATTACCCAGTGCTGCGACGCTGCCGTTTTAAGGCCATCGTGTGTCATCCGCATAGCATCTCACATGGGTGACCCGCTTTGCTAGTGCGGTGGAGCTCAAAGCCTTTTCTTAGGAAATAAGGTAATAGGTCTCAGATGTGAGATGTGGGGGCAGGAGCCAGAGGGCATCAAAGCACACGGCTCACAAAATCTGCCAGTTTCGTTGTTGACGCAGAAGGACGGCTGTGGGTTATGTGTAACTTTTGACACGGGATACACCTGCGGCTCTTTCTCTGCCACTCAAGAAAGTCATCAGAACTTCACAGAGAATTCACTCCGTGTGTTTCTTTATACTGAAGTCATTTTCTCACGTTGCTACTAACTTACCTGTGGCACGCCTCCCAGGTGGCGCCACAGCCTGGCTAAGACACCTGCTCCAGGTGAGGACACGTGGGTCGCGCCTGTGCACAGTTCTGTGTCATCCCTAGAGGGAGGCGATGGAGAGGACGGACTGGCAGCAGAAGATCGCCGGGTGCTGTCATGCCACGCCACTGGCAGCTCGGTCGTGGTGGGGGCCCCGCCGCTTTCTCAGCAGCCGACACTGTGCTGGCCCGCGTTAATTGCTAGGGCTGAGTGACGTGGCTGATGTAATATGGAGACCAGGCGCAGGCCTCTGCTGGAAATGTGGTCTCAGAGGTCTCGGCCACGATCAGCCGGACCCGACTGCAGTTAACTGGTGCGTGGGGGTTGACCGGAAGCTTTGAACCCTGCCGGATGTTGGAAAAAGCAAATAGAGAGTAGTCGAGTTCAGACAATCCCCTGACTTCGAAGGAGGACGTGTTGGGGTCCTGGGACCACCCGTAGCCTCAGCGACTTACGAGAAGGACTTCCAGGACTGTCACACTTGCCCTTATGGTTCATCACAGTGAAAGGGTAACGAGATAAAATCAGCAACAGCATGCGGGCCAAGTCCGCAGGAGACTGGCCACCAGCTCCCAGGCGTCCTCTCCCAGCGGAGTCACGAGGCACAGCCACCCAGCAGTGCCGTGTGACACACGCAGAGCGCTGCCGGCACTTTGGCACAGGACACTTGCCCCAGCTCGAGTGTCCAGGGCTTTTACTGGGGGTCAGTCCTCTGGGCGTGTGGCCCCTCCCTGCTTCGTGCCCCCATGACTGACCTTGCTTATTCAAGCTCTCGCTGCCCGGGGAAGAAGCAGATGTCCACCACAAATCACACTGTCAGCATCAACCATCTGGATTTACTGCTACAGTGTGGCCCAGGCCCCGGGTGCACGAAACCCCTCTCCATGACAGAGCATTCCCTGAAGCCAGCCAGGGGCCGGTCCCGAACACACGCCTTTCGAGGGAATGTTCCGGGTCTGAACAACCCAGGCCTGCTGAGTCAGCTCAGTGCTTCCTAGGAAGGTTGGGGCAGAAAGAAGTTTCCAGGACCCAGAAAGCAGAGCGTGCCGGAACTGAGACGGGCCGACCCCTCTGTAGGTTCAGGGCTCCTGGCACGTTCCAGGCCTGGAATGCGGAGGACCAGACTGACAGCTGTCGCCTGAGCCTCTGGGGGTTTCAGGCTGCAGGCCTCTCGGGGGCTCCGCCAGCACGCGGGGGACCACAGGCTGTCACCGCACAGCCTCGTCGGGTCCTGAAGCCGGTAGCCAGACCAGCTTCCTCCTCTCCCCAGCTCAGAGTCCTTCCGTCGCGATCCGTTGAATTCTTTCCAGGGTAGATACTCGTGATGAGAACAGGAGAGAAACCCTGGTCTAGGCCATCTTGGTCGTCCTTCCCTTTATTTTAGAGGATAATTTATCTTCATAAGTTTTTCTATGAGTGAAAATGGGAATTAAGATTTCTTCTGCTCCCTGAGTCACCTTTTTTCTCCAGAGTAATTTTTAAAACAATAATGGCTGTCATTCATTTTTTATGAAAGCTTTATGGAGATGTCATTTACATTTAGTACAATTCACTAATTTAAAGTGTACAATTCGATGGTTTTTAGTATACTCGCCACCACCGGTTCCAGAACATTTCCATCACACCGGCAAGAAATCCCGAGCCTTCCGACAGCCCCTCTCCACGTCCTTCGACCCCTCCCTCTCCCCCGCCCCGGCCCTGGGCACCTACTTTAGTCTACTCTCTGTCTACGTGGATTTTCCCGTGCTGGACATGTCGTATCAATGGTCGCGTAGAACATGCAGTATTTTCTGCCTGGCTTTTTCCACTCTGCATCCCGTTTTCAAAGGTCACCAGGTCACAGCAGGTGTCAGCACTTCGCTCCTTCCCGTAGCCGCGTGACGTCCCATCGTGTGCATACATCCGTCTGTCGATGGGCATTTGGCTTGTTTCTGCTTTTTGGTTAATATAAACAATGCTGCTGTGAAATTTTGTGTACACGTTTTTGTGTGACATGTTTATATATTTTTGGGATATAATGGAATTGCTAAGTTCTATGCTAACCATATGTTTAACACTTTGAGGGACTGCCAGGCTGTTTTCCAAAAGGATTTTGTATATTCTAGATATAAATCTCTTGTGTGATTTGCAAATATTTTCTTCCGGTCAGTAGATATTATTGCAATTTCTTGATGGTATCATTTGAAACACAGAAGTTTTCCATTTTGATGAAGTCTAACTTATTTTCTTGGCTTGTCCTTTTGGTGTCATATCTGAGAAACCATTGCTTAATGCAGGGGCGCGAAGATTTATACTTGTGTTTTCTTCTAAGAATGTCATAGGTTTAGCTCATACATTTATGTCTCTGATCCATTTTGAGTTAATTTTGTATGCGGTGTGAGGTAGGCATCCAGCGTCATCCAGTTGTCACAGCACCATTTGTTGAATCTCCAGGGTGATTGTTTTCATTTTTATTGTTGTAAATATACGGTACGTAACATTTACCGTCGTAACCATTCGTCCGAGTACAAGTCAGTGGCATTAGACACGCTGACAATGGCTGTAAAGCACCACAGCTGTCTGTACCCCGACCTTCCATCTTCCCCAGGAAACCTCTCTGCCTTCTCTCGTCCCCCGCCCCGGGACCTCGCCTCTGCTCCACTTCCCGTCCCCAGGGATCTCCCTCTGCTAGGTACCTCCACAGGCGGAATCACACACCGTGTTTGCCTTTCTGGGACTGCCTTATTTACTTGGCATCATGCCCAACGCACTTTCTCTTGTTTTGTTGCCGTGGTGTTTTCTCTTCTTCCTGCTGGTTATCTTGTCACGTATCTGGTGATTGTCATTTACCCCATCATAGTGGGAGAGGTGGTCTGATGGTTCTCGGTGGACTAAGCAGTCTCTTCCCGCCACCTCCTCGACGAGAGGCGAAGAAAATGGGCCCGGGAGGTCGTCTCAACCATCACCACTTTCCCTAATGCCAGAATGTGAAGGGCTTTGCCTAAGGACACCGTTACCTATGCCGGAAGTGTCAAGTCACCTCAGCCAGTTTGTTCAGTGTATTAAGGGAAAAACTCTGTTTTCTTGCTGACTGTGGGTCCTTGTGTGGGGCCTGGGGCTGGCTGGCTACTGTGGCTTTCACCAGTTCTGTGTCACGCCCCGCTTTTCCCGTCCGCCCTCCACTGCACCCGTAGACCAGGTGAGCCCCTGGGGGTTGGGCAGGTCTGCCCCCTCACCTGCGATCGTCTGAGTGGGTTAGGCTGGCTGGGTTCTGTAGGCTGCTTCTGCTTTGTGCATTAAGGCACTTCTGTTTGCTGTCTGAGTGCTGAAACATCTTACTCGATGGCCCTTTTCTGTTCGTCGCTATGGCTTTCGACTTTTTTATTTATTTTTAACGTCGATACGGTCATTTCTGTGGGCTTGGAAGAGACACGAGGCTTGCCCGGCCTCAGCCCCGTCCCGAGTCGTCCCTCGTCTCTGCGGTTGGGTGTCTTTCGCTCCAGCTACAGTCTGTGCTGCTTTAGATCCAGGCGATGAACTTGTACTGCGACTTGGGCAGACTAGATGTTCCCTGAGCAGCACACGGCGTGGAGCAATGTATAAACGTGTGTAACGTCTGTCATGTTACAGGGTCTCTGTCATTACTGCGAGGGGACCAAGTCCACAAGTCTGACAATTAGCAGTTTGATTAGGATTTCCTTCTTCCTCGTCCCAAACGGGGCAAAACGAAACAAAAGCCGCTTTCAGGAGGCTGCGAGCTTCTTTGAGCGTTTATCCCCCCTTCCTTCCACCCCGACCTGTTCCTGTTCGGGGGCCATCGTCTTCTCTTGCTGAGGTAGTTCTGGCGCCGGCCGCCCCGATCCTGTGAATGAGACTCGCTCTGTTCTCCGGCCGCGCCTCTGCCATGTTCATGTGAGACAATGGCTTCTGCCTTCTCTGCTCACCCGTATTCGGAGGAGGCCTCTTTGCTGCAGAAACAGAGCAGCTGATGGTGTGGAGTCACTGACTCAGTGTGTCCCACACGGCAGCTGTCCCCTGGCGGGAAGCCAACCCTGCCGGGG
>NW_011889009.1:1152033-1153680 GCF_000151845.1 Pteropus vampyrus
GGACGGGCCGTGTTCTGCCTGCCCCGCCTGTGTTACTTGGCTCCTGCAGGACAAATACCGCGGATGCCGTGTCTCCGGTTGGAACTGAGACGCGTCAAGCATCGGCCTGGTTTCTTCAGCTAATGAGGTTTTGCTGAAAAATGAATGTAATGAAAAAATGCCATATATTGGCCGGGTCTACTGATGAAGCCTAATGAGCCTAAATGAGCACCCGTGGGGCCCCCAAGCGGGGACTCGAATGTTCCCACACACTGCCCTGAGGCCGCCCGGCTCGGGGGAGGCGGGCCGTCCACTGTCGGCTTCTGTTCCCTTCTCTCCTGTTCCTCCTCCCTGGTCCTTCTCCCACTAAAAGGCCTTTTGCAGCTGGCCAGGGTGCATCATTTTATGCAGCGTCCGGCATAGTAAAATCAAAGATACTTAGAGCAGGGCTTGACACAGGGCTTGCAAAAATAAGAACTGTGAGTTTTATATGCTGTAGACGTTATTTAAGAGGAGAGGTAATTTTTAAATTTAATTGCCAAGAACTTAAGGATTGCGTTCTTTCAAAAAGCATGTAAGAGAACAGCTCTTTCGTAAATAGCACTTGGAGTTGAGTTTCCTCGAAACCTTAACTCAGATGGACACGGAGTAGACTTTGGGGGGAACACGAAGGCCCTTGCTCCCTACTCCGCTCCCCACGATTGTACCATGTTCCCATAATCGTGTGATCGTTAGTTCCACGCGTCACCTTGACTGGGACGTGGGGTGCCCAAGTATTTGGTCTAACGTTTTCCCGGATGAGGGCGAGGGTGTTTTCGGATGGGTGGCGGGTGCTTCCGCAACGGGAGTGGACTTCGTCCTCGCCGAAGCATGCCCAAAGCCCTCCCCGAGAGATGGCGTGAGTATTCGAGGCGACTCGTACAGACACTCTGCTCTTGCCCGTGGGGACAGGAGATTCCGGGGCGCCCCGGCGTTCGGCGGAGTTCATGAGGAGACTGGCTCGAAAGAGCGAGTCAAGAACCGGGTAGACGGAAGGAACAAAAAAAGCAGCCCCGGGGTAGGAGGACAGTGGACGGGACTTGGGACGGACATGGGCAGTGGGCCATTCAGAGCGCAGTGCTGCACCGGCCTGGGTCCGCACACTCGCTGTCCTGCTTGCTGGCTCTGTGACCTTCGATGAGTGAGTCAGGCTGCCCCTGCCTCGTTTTGTTTTCTGCGAAATGGGGATAATGTTCTCTTGAAGCGCTGAGCACGGCGTCGATGGTTATATGAAGTCGCTGCTGCGGTTACTTCTGAAACCTGAACATCGCCATGGAAGGGAAAGAAGATTCGGCACACTCTGTGAGGTGAGGGTTAACAGGAGCTTGGTGACGACGTGGATACGGAGCGTAAGAGAGAGAGACTCAGATTATTCCGAGGTCCTGAGCTGGAGCGAGCAGCCGGCTTGGGGTAGGGGTGGAGTTGCCGAGGAGTCGAGTTTTAGAACTGTTAACTTTGGAAATAACCAAGAGAAAAGTCCAGAAAGCAGTCGGAACTCAAGAGAAAGTTTAAGACTAGAAATGTAAATACGGGCTCATCGGCCTAGAGGGGACGACCGACTCCAGCCGAGCGCGTGAGTTTGGTGAGAAGCCCAGATTTGGGGGGCGGGGGATGAAGGGAAGAGCCGGG
>NW_011889009.1:1153730-1154223 GCF_000151845.1 Pteropus vampyrus
GGGGGGGGCGGGCTTCTGGAATTCTAAAGCAAGTGGACTTTACTTTGAAATGTGAGCTGTGTCCATATTAATCAAATATAGAAGATTCCTGGTCAAATGGGAGCCACACTTACCCTTTTTAAAAGTTTGCAGGACACCGTCTGAATCTGACGTATGTAACGGGCACTAGCATAAGACCAGCCGGGAATCGGGTTTCTTTTCTTCATTCTAAAACCATTTTGAGAAAAATTAATCTCGTTCCTTGAAATGGATGTTGAATGCAATGTAACTTTCACATTAAAAAAATCATTCTAATATCAAAGGAAGAGTCATGAGAAAAACCCAGTCTGCTAGGGAAGTGTTCTTTCGCGTTCAGTAATAGAATCGAGAGAGCTTTCGATCACTGGGCATCCGCCTGTCTGTCGGAAGAGTTAGGAGCACGGCCCCCGGGGCGCCTGCCTGGGGCTCCACCCAGGCCTGGGCCAGTCGACCAGCTCTGTGTCTCTTAGTTTCC
>NW_011889009.1:1154273-1155892 GCF_000151845.1 Pteropus vampyrus
GAAATGTAAATACGGGCTCATCGGCCTAGAGGGGACGACCGACTCCAGCCGAGCGCGTGAGTTTGGTGAGAAGCCCAGATTTGGGGGGCGGGGGATGAAGGGAAGAGCCGGGACTCAGCGCGAGGATCTCCGTCTCCAAAGGCAGAGCAGGTCGGATGGGGGGGGCGGAGGTACAGAGACGAGGAGCAGGGGCAGGTGGCTGTAGGTCCCGTCCGTGTCCGGGAAAGTAAAGCCGGCAAAATCGGCACCGTGGCAAGTCCCCTGAGGGTTTCTTGTAAACGATGCTGGGAATTCTTTGGAGAGGAACCATCCCCGATGAGAGAACAGACGGTTCTAGCGTCTGAACGATGGCAGCCCGGAGGACCCAGGGTGACGTGAGCATCCTGCAGCTTCCGCAAGGAACTGGGGGCAGCTTTCCTAGGACGGGTCTCAAACCGGAGCGAGTATTACTGCCCTTTATTGTTATTTTGCATCAAATAAATACTGTGCCTCGCAGTTTCTTTTCTCTTTTTGATGAATGCTAGATTTCATCCGAGAAAAACAAAGGCTTAGTGTTTTCATTTGTCATCAGAGGTCTTGACGAGACTCTGAATAATTAATTTTTTTCATCCTTTTGAGTAGCATTAATTTTTAAGGTCTTTATCAAATAAAATCGAATTTATAGCCTTTTTAATGGATATTTATTTTTGTTGGGCTGTTACATTATATTTTCTCTATTAAGTTAAATCATGGAAGTCTGCCCGAAATGGCATTTTCATGATGATTCTGGGAACCATGTCTTTGACTGTGTGATATTTACTGCTGACATATGTATTCTGATATTTCTTGCCTTCCTTCGTACATAAATTCCAGTGGCATATTGAATACCAAGAGAGGAACTGACTGATGGTAAATCAAACGTTTTTTTAGTATAATTTTGGAAATGTCGGCGTCATTACTAGAAAAAATTATAGTCGATCAATATTTTCAGAGCTTCCTAATACTATAATTTATCGGTGCTTCTCATGGTCTCTGTCAATTATATCCGGCTTAAACGTGGGCTCGTTTTAACAATGTTTAGCATGTGCTATAGTGAATCTTTTCCACACAAAAAAGAGTAGCAGATATTCAGCGCTATCTTTGATTAGAACTGAACACCGTGCTAATCACCTAATCAACTGGGTGGTCCCTTCTCCACCATAGGGACCACGTGTTAGAAAAAAGCTATTTTGATGTATAAAGTGCCAAAGGGAAATGGGCCAGCAACAGAGGGATTAGCCTTATATGTGATTAAGATGTCAAATGAACAATTTTACCCTCAATCTTTTTCTTTTTTTTTTTTTACCGAGATTACAGAAATTGGGTTTTTATTTTTAGTTCCTCCTCTTCCCTTCAGAGCTAAATGATGGAAAATGACTCTCAGCCCTCAGACTACTCATATGCATCACTCAAAGTAGCCCTGACAGGCCGGCCCCTCCAGGACTGCTGAGATTGATGGCTCTCCGTTCCTTGGTGCTCCATTACTTGTCTACACCGTCAAATTGATTAGCAGGCAGTGGAGAGCAAGCAAAGATTGGTGGCCACTTACGGCCGGCGCGTGTCCGTCATGTTAATGAACTGCTCGGAGATGGTTCGTGCTG
>NW_011889009.1:1155942-1159053 GCF_000151845.1 Pteropus vampyrus
CTGTCGGAAGAGTTAGGAGCACGGCCCCCGGGGCGCCTGCCTGGGGCTCCACCCAGGCCTGGGCCAGTCGACCAGCTCTGTGTCTCTTAGTTTCCTCGCGTGCCCGATCAGAGCATACCTCAAAAAGCCGTCAGCAGTAAGAGTTCGCACAGCTACAGAGCTTAGAACAGCTTCTGCTGTGTCGTTAAGCCCTGGACAGACATGAGCTAGTATTATCATTTATATTTTGATCATTCCAGTGCAGACATGGTAGTTCATTGGGGTGCCCAGTCGTTAACGAACAGGAAGGTACCAGGCTGTGTGGCTAGTGGGCACGGCTCATCGGGGAAATGCAAATCTCGAGAGACAGTTCTGGAAGGCCAGGCCGGAGGCTTTGTACAGGAAGGGGAGGACGGGCCCGTCCCGAGTGTGGTTCCCCAGTGCACAAAATCATTGTTCTGGGCGTGAGTTGTAAATCTGTGAGCATTCCTGTTGCCGGCGTCCGTGGCCGAGGCTGTCGGTCACCTCTGAGCGGTTCTGGTGGACAGCGCGTAGAGGCCAGACCATGGGCAGTTAGAGCGATGAGATGCGGGGAGACATCTGGGCCCAGAGTGGCTCGTCACGACCCCCAGCGGCCGGGCCGCAGGCCTCTCCCAGGCGCGTCGGCTCCTCACGCTGCGCGCCCGCAGGCCGGGCTGGCCCCTGCTGCCCTTTCAAATCCGCTCACTTTCTAAAGGTTTATGAATCTTAGGTGATTTAAGAAGTTTTCGCACGAGGCTCAGTTTTATTTGGTTCGCTTCGTTCTAATGCTCTCAAATAGTTTTTAACCAATTTGAGACAATTTCTACTTAAAGGATTAAAAAAAAATAACTTCGCTTTATTAGCTTGGCAAAGAAAGAAAGCGTTTACATGGGACCAGAAAGCCAAATTTATCTGCAAGCATAGGAGTGAGTTTGAGTCCTGAACAGACGTGCTTCTGGTTATCATAATAAAACAGAATAAAACAGGCCAGGCTTCAACGATGCTGCAGAAAGCCTGGCCGTCAGGTGCCACAGCTCCCAGCAGTCACGTGTCAGAGCTCCCTGGAGGTTCTCTTCAGTTCAAACTATTCAGGTTTTAAGGGAACAGAGAGCCTCCTGTCAGATACTATTTATACCAGAGCCAATGAAAATTAAATGCCCGGATCAAAAATATTCAGAACCGAGAACAGTTAAATTAGAAAACAGAAATGAGCTTAAACGCATTTAATAGCAGCATTCTAATTAACCCACTGAACTTACCAGGATGAAAAGTTCCAAAAATAAGCATGCGAGGTAATGAAATATTTCATCTACGAGATCAAAACTTCTTATAGTCCTGGCCGAAACGTAACAGAGGACACGTGGGCTCCGGGGAGGAGGCGGGCTCTGTGGTTCAGAACAGAGATGCGCAGGGGACGCCGTGACCCAGGCCTGTTCTGATAACTCTCCACGGGCCCCAGTCCCTGCCCTCGCCCGGTCTGGCTCCCTGAGCCCTTGCGTTCTCGGCATCGGACTCCGAGAACAAAACCTGGTTATTCATCGAGATAAATAAATCTATGGGCTGCCCTGGGACTTCCTGCTTCCTCCTCTTGTCTGACTTTGAAACTGTCAACAGTTTTTAAAGATCTGTTGATCTTTGAAGAAAAACCTACCCTTTGGCCCTATTCTAACCCCCTCGTACATCAGGACCCACATGCCGAGGGGGTGCCGCCTTCCCACCCAGAGGACTCCTCGCTTCCCCGAAGTCCTTGGGGAGTGCTGGGTATTTTTGCCATTGTACCGGTGAATAAAATATGAGCAGCATTTTACGTTTATGGCGGAATTATCACGATGGAGCAGGTCACATGTGCTGCATCACCCCGGAGAGGATTCCGTTTCACATTTACTGTTTCGGCGACACCCGAGCTTTGACCGAGAAGTGCGTTTCACATGCCAGTTAAAATGGATCGATCCACTTCGACACGTTTTACTGTAATTTCTATTCTAGATGTAATATAAATGTAATATTGGCTTTGGAGAAAAAGCCAATATGGAAGGGATGCTTCTCCCTCATAAGAGCTTATTTTCCGAGCTGCAACGTTTCTAAATTTAGGATGAAAGTCAATCCTGATTTACTAATTCATGTACATAGTCAAGCCAAGAACATATATACTTGTTGGTTTCTCACTTTTCCAATTGATGAAGAAAAGCAGATTTTGTGCTGTGTTTTCTGAAATACAGCTGCATAAAATTTTGTATGATTTATTTTCCTGAAGGTGAAAGAATACTACATATATGTAATAAATTTTTATTTTTAAGAAGGGGATATAGTGTGGTGGCTTCGCATCATGCAGCGTAGCTGAAAAACCAGCCTTGTGAACTTATTAACTGTGTGACCTTGGACAGCTTAAGTAATTTCTCTAAGCCTCACTCTCTTCATCTATCCAATAGGGATAAGAGTTCCTAACTCCCGATGGCCGTATACGATTAAAGCTCCAACAAAATGTCTGACACATTATGAGAGCTATGTAAATGTTATGGCTATTTTTATGTTATTCCGATTAATTTATTTATAAATAATATTACTTTCTCATTAAGGAGAATGAGTAAAATTCTGGAAAGTCTGGAGGAAAGCATTATATTTTTAACATCTTGGCTACTACTGTGCATAAGCTTCCTTATTCTATGGTTACAGCCATGTTGGAAATTCATTAACACTTATTATGCAATCATAGTTATTTTTTGTATTCTATAAAATATTATTTTAAATGTCTAATGTTTTTTTTTTTAATTTGGCTCTGTCAGGATTTCCTTTACCATATACGTTTTACTGTAATTTCTATTCTAGAAGTTTATCCTAATAAGGGCCCGTTAAAATTTGATGTTTACTGTAGCATTATAGCATTTTTAGGGCCATCAATGTCACTAAATTGCTTTTCATTAAAAGGTCTTGTACCCAAAGCTCTTCTGTTGCTAAATGTAATATTTTGTATTCCATAGTGTTCATTAGTTTTGAAAATAAGGCAATAGTTTATAAGGGAAACAATTCAACTTTATACTTACCTAAAAATCATAAAAATGAAAATCGCTTTCTAAAAACTTTCCTAAGACATATGGGTCCAAACATACTGTT
>NW_011889009.1:1159103-1165660 GCF_000151845.1 Pteropus vampyrus
CTCTCCCTCCCCCATGTTCTTTATTCAGGCTTCAAGTTTTTCTCAACACGTACGGTATTCAGACTCAGACGCCTCAGCAGGCAGAACCCATTCAGATATGGGCACAGCAGGAGCTTGTGAAAGTGAGTGAGTTTCGTTCCTGGCCGCTGTGTGGAGGGGCCGGAGCGCGCGATTCCACTTAGCTAACGGTCAAGAGTCACGGTCCAGTCGCGAGATAGGGCCGTTAATCCAGAAGTCTTTCCCATTAAGTCGAGAAAGCCACTTTATCAGACGTGGCTTTCTGTGTGCGTGTACGGTATATCCACACGCTGTTGATTTCTGCTCTTTGCTAAAGTCTGTTACTCACCTCGACCGAGCCCTTAAATGACAAATGAGTCGTGCGAAATTAGCCTTTGCATTTGACTTGATTATTTTCCATCTCATTACCAGTTAAAGAGACCTTCTCATCTAAATGTTTATCGATAATAACTACCTTTCTTTTCCTGTTGCCTTTCTATTTGGAATCTGAAGTGATTCCCACCTCTTTGGTGTACGGTACCTCCAAAGTAATTATAAAGCACCATCTGAGTTTCTCTTCGCACTTACACACCTGTTCGGATAGGATGAACAGGTGACCATCGAGGTGGTTTGCAGAAGCCAGCGTGCGTGCATTGGGACTGCCAGCGACAGGAGCTTGTTGATTTCCACTCACCGTTTATGAACCGCCATTCTTACTTGCTCATTGTTGAGTACGCAGACGAACTCTGCAGCATGCGACGGAAGTGTTCGGCATAGTCCCTCACGTGACCGAGATTAGTCAGGGAGGTCGATAGAAGTGGTCGATGCCACGATGAAGACTAAAAGCTTAGAGAAGTGGGGTGCACACTGCATGAGCAGACGCGGAACCTCAGAGCTGCTGCTGATCACACTGGGCCAGGCCTGCCGGCGGCCCGGCTGGGACCCGGGTCGGGTCCCCCAGAGGACCAGTCCTGCGACAGTGCTAGACCTCTCACAGGTGCGGAGCTCGTCCTGTCCCGGCTAAAGGGACGAGGCTGGCATCGCAGGGATCCCTAGAGCAGGACACACTTTAAAATGACACCGAGCTATAAGTGACAGAAAGGTTTTTACGGTAGAAGAGGGTGACTGAGACCAAGTGGGAAGTGAGGGTGCCCGGGCCAGGAGAGGAGGCGCAGGAGGGGGAGACAAGCTCAGGCCCTAGCGCTGTGCACTCATCATCCACGTCGCCCACTTAATGGCCTTGGACGCTGTGCCATGGCCCCGAGCACTGGGGGAAATCGAGTCACACCTAAAGGACATCTACCCAGATCTGAACATTTCACGTTGCACGTGGCTGATTAATGGCATAGTCACTGTCTGAAAGAAGAAATCTGGAGTATTTGGACGCACGCTGAGGGAGGGGGCCACCCAGTGTGAGCACTGTAGTTTCAGTGATGCTCAGAGAGGACTTTTTCCGGCTGGTCGACTTTGTTTAAAACCAGCGCTGTTCCAGAATCCATATTCACAGCACCCGTGGCTCGGGAGGACATCCAGTTTCTCCCTGTTTCACGCATCAGGTAGCTCCTGAGCACAAGCTGAATCCCATCACAGTGCCAGCTCGGGGGTGTCATCTAAGGACACGACCGTGCAGACGACAGCCACGGAGCTAACTCTGGCATGGGTGCATGCACCGTGACGGGGTGGACCGAGGGCTCTGGGGATGACGTTAGTTTTGCATAGGACGAGGTCGATATTTGAAATCAGTTCAGATTATAATCAGTAGATCGTATAGAGACCGTTGGTTTGCTTTTTCCATTTAGGAAAGTTTAGGTTAGATTTCTGCCTGTTATCAAATATAAAAATCAATTCCAGACAGATTAAAGGTTTAAATATTTTTTTTTTTTGAAACATGATTTAGGTATAAAATCACTAGAAGAAAAAATAGGAAAATGGTTTACAACTGTTGGAAAGGGAAATCCATCTTTTGAATAATACCAGTGCCAAAAAGCCATTAAAGAGATGATTCACAAAGTTGACTAAATATAGCTGAAGATGGTATAAACAACCCGACACATCAGAAAAATGTTCAGAGTGAAGTACCACGTGCTGAAGACGGGCAAACTGGGTAAAATATTAGACACAAAGGGTGATAGTCTTAACATACCAAAATCTCTTAGAAACCAAAAGGAGTATCCAATACACAATAGAAAACAGAACAGATGGAAAAAAAAATGTATAGAACATACACATAGCCATTAAACATACGGGACAATGATCGACCACAAAATATTTGAATACGAGAGTATTCAGATCTCATTTTGTCACCCAAGAGAGTGACGGAAGTGGCCCGCGTGCTGGTGGCGCTAATGTATACTGGCCCATTGATTCTGGAGGACGACCAGCGTGGAGTTATGATTCAAAGAGGACGAATCTTCTCTCTGATCCAGCGAGTCTAGAAAATTATCCTGCAGAAATAATAGTACAGCATCCAAAGACGGTTATTAAAGTAGTTTTGAAATAACAAAAAATGGGGTGCTGCCTTCATCAGGGGTCAGTGTCGGACTTCACTGGGGATAAGACGTCAAGTAGGGCATGGAGACTTCCTGACCAGACGAGGCGCTCAGCTCTGGCACCGAGTCGACCCCAGCTCATCTGCTTTTCCGGCGCAGAGATTCTTAAAGTTCCTGCCCCTCTCTGGCACCCTCCCCTTTTTCTAATGCTTTCAGTCTTTATACGTCTTCAGTCATTTCAAAGTTCAAGTGTAGGTGAATGCATAGGCTCAGTTTATCATCTTGAAATTGGAACGCCACGATGATAAGTTTTAAAAGATGGGACGCCAAACAGATTACGTAGTGTACGAACCCACTCATGTAAACGTACACACATATCGATGTATATGTGTGATGTGAGTATGTGTTTATCTGTGTACTTAAAAAATCTGTAACCCTCTCTTACGCTTCTGGTGTTTCTTAGGGATCACGCAATGAATTACACTCCTTTTAACACACACCAAAGCTGCCTAAGGGCTGGTGACAGTTAACGGGACAGTTCACTCGTAGCATGTGGCTAAAATTTTTCATAAAATCCATGCAATCAGACAAATCAGTAAGGACAAGTTTCCATTTTGGTGGGAAACACTTGAAGGTAGGGACCTAGTAAGGAGGTGTGTGGCCTCATTTTTTAAAACTTTTAAGTGCCAGTTTTTAATCACTCAGAAAGCGTTCGTCTTCCTGTCTCGTTTTATAAATCAGAGCGAGCCATGTCAGGTGTACAGTTACAACGGTGTAAGAATAGCGTCCAATTTTAGAACGTCGCTAAGTGGATCTGCAAAAATCTCGCTCTCCAGTCTCTCAGTGCCCCAAATCTAAGTCGGCATCATTGGCTAGCTTGTTCGCATACAAGTCCAGTGACTGCGATTTCGCTGGCCTCTTTTTCTCTGAAAATATAATAAAATATCAGGACAGTAGTCGGCATGGGGGCGGGGGGGACGGGCAAAAGAGAAAAGCGGAGGTTCTTACCCGACTCTGATATACAAACTTGTGTCTTACAGGCTTATTTCCACCTGGGCATCAATGAGAAATTGGGACTCTCTGGGAGGCCGGATAGGCCCATTGGCTGCCTCGGGACCTCGAAGGTGCTCATGAGACCCCCGGGAGAGCAGGATTCGGGTTCTGGTGCCGCTGACCCACTGGGCATCCGCTCTCACGCTTCCTTATATGTTCTCGGGCCCATTCTCTGAATTGTTATTTTGTACAAGTCAATCTCATTACCCGTTTTGTCTGCCATCGGGAAGTCTAGGGATGAACAGCATCTCACTGCTGTGTTATTTCTAAGCCTGTAAGGTACCTGATGAAAACAGCATCCACTCAAACAGAGGCTCTTTCCCTCATAGCACAGGTGGGCTCCTTTAAGTTTATTAGCATATGGATTCAACCAGGAAACTTTAAAATTTCTTAATATTATGAGGCTTTTATACAATATTATTTTATTTGCTTATTCAGAATTAATCATCGGTTTTAAATTTTAGTAGGACTTGCGTTACTGTCCCTTTGCCTCTGGTCTGCTTCGTGTTTATTTCTGTTTGTTCATTCCTTCCAGATTTATCGCATCCTGGGAAAGACCGTGGTTTGTTACCCTATCATCTTCGACCTGAGTGATTTTTACATGTCTCAAGACGTTTTGCTGCTGATAGATGACATAAAGGTAGCTTCAGAACCCTTCTTATTGAAATGGGATGACTTCGTCTCGACCGGTTTTGTCACGTTATTAAATCGAGCGCTCCTGGGTCTGTGACACCAGGGCGACACGGTGTAAAACGTGGAGGTCAAACAGCAGCCGCACAGGCTTTGGGGGAAGCGTTCACCCGATGGAGCCTGTTTCGTCTCTAGTCGTGTGGCTTTCCTTGCTGCACCTTCTGCAGATGGAGTGGGAGGAGGTCGTCTGCACGAGCCGGGGCGGCTGTCTGGGAAACCGTGTTCAGATGACAGTAATGGTTTATCTCTTTTTGAACACAAGTTGGGTTAGGCGAATAATTTTACGAACGATGTCACGTAAAACTTCGACTAACTCCTGGCCGTTAGTTTAGAATCTCCTCCACTCCCTTTTCCATCTGCAGTGCGGAGAGGCTGAGTCACGGTCCAGAGCAAGCCGCCTGGAACCGGATCGCGTCCGTAAAATTTGGCCACACTGTTAACCAGCCCTGCGATCCTGGGCGAGTTACTGAGCTTCTCTGAGTCTCTGTTTTCTCGTCATTATAACTGAATAATAACAGGCCTGTTCTGAGGTTAAATGAGTTAACGTATGTAAAGCACTACTCAGAATAGTGCCTGGCACATGGCGACGTGTTACGTAGGCCTTTGAGATGATGATGACGATGACGATGACGATGATGATGACGAGACAGTAGAAGCTGAGTCAAACACAACTCTCACGTTTCCGATGGTCTCTATAGAGTCAGTCCAATCTTTTCTACCTGCTGTAATATAAATTCATAATAACGTGGAGTGAGAATTAATCTTCTGTATGATAACCCTGGGTTGGTTTTTCCTCCCCGGGACCATTACTTTACCATATTTATTAGGTCGCGTGCACGCGCGCGCGCACACACACACACACACACACACACACACGCACAGACACACACACGGCATGAAGACGTGTGCTCTGATTACTTCAAGGAGCAAAGTTCACAATCAAAATGGTGTCTAGCTTAACGTGTGTGTATTCATCCTCGTATACGTGTACGTGTCAGAACATCTCTATATCATCCAGCGTTTGTGAATTGTCTCGATATGTACGCGTTTCGTTAGCTCTTTGCCGCTAACGACTGAGCGCGCCGATCAGCTCAGGCAGAGTGCCGCTGCCCCCCGCCTCACCTTGTGTTTTGACAGAATGCGCTGCAGTTCATTAAGCAGTACTGGAAGATGCACGGGCGCCCGCTTTTCCTCGTTCTCATCCGGGAGGACAACATAAGGTACGTCAAGGAAGGAGAAGAGTGACAGGAAGCCCTTGCAGGCGGGGCCTCCTCGGGATTCCGTACCTTCTCGGTGGGGGGCAGAGCTCTTAGTTGGTGTAAAGGGCATTTCAGTGGAAGATGGTTCATTTCTCACTCTGTTGTTAATACGCACATTTTGTTGATCTGTTTGTGCTTTTCAGAGGCAGCCGATTCAGCCCCATACTAGACATGCTGGCGTCCTTTAAAAAAGGCATGGTCGGAGGGGTCAAGGTCCACGCTGACCGCCTGCAGGTAGTGTTCTAGGTCCACGTGTTTCTGTGGTCGGGACGCTTGGGCCGCAGACGCAGCTGAGACTCAGCGTGTTCTCGCGAAGGTTTTATTCCGTACCTACCTCCCGAGTCCCGTTGTCGCCGTCCCGTTTATACGATGCCCCCGATCTGATGCTGGCGCACTTGCCCCGGTTTCCCAAGCAGAATGTGACACTTCAGTGGCTCATCTCAGCCCTCGGTTTTGCGTTTGGGGAAGCCGGGTCCAGCGCGGCGAGGACACCTGCTGTGTGACCGTGACCGTGGGCACCTGGGCGCTCACAGCTGCGGGCTCCAGGACCAGTGCTCTGTTCCCTAGCAGCCAGAGTGGAGACGGTCCTCGTTCCCTTCAGAATTTCTCAGAATCATCTTCGAAGCTCCTGAATCTCAAGCCCTCTGCGGTCCCTGCTGGCCGCATGGCCTCTCTGCCTGGTCGTCTCCAGCTAATCACGCTCTATGCTTCCCCAACACCCACTAATTACCGTGTTCTGAGCCCAAGCGGCCCCTCTGCCCACGCCACCCCCTCTGCCTGGAGCGTCTTGCCACCCTCGGCACCTCTGGGCACTGAAGTCCTGCCATGTGCTAAGGGCCAGTCCTGCGAGATCACCCAGACGAGAAATGATGCTTCTCTAACCTTTTATAGCCTCGAACGTCAACTACGCAAACGGTGTTCCATCCGGACCTAAATGCCCTATTTCCTATAAAAAAGAAAATCTGTGATATCTCACCAGTGTAGTAGGTGCTCAATACTGAATAAGGGGAAAATTTATGAAGAGGGACCTACGCAGGCGATGTTCTGAGTGGCGTGTTTACCCCGTCTA
>NW_011889009.1:1167165-1172137 GCF_000151845.1 Pteropus vampyrus
GCTGCGCCTGGTCAAAGCCCGTTAGATTATGTCACACATTGTGAGCCTCCAGTGACTTCCTCTCACGCACACAGTGAAAACCGAAGCCCTGGCCTGGCCTGGGCGCTGTCCATGGTGACCTGGACCCTTCTCGCCCTTGGCTGCTCGCCCCTCCTCCCCCACCCGCTGCAACCCTGGGTTGGGGGCTGAGATGGGAGGCTCCACCTCCTGGAACACAGCGGGCACGCTTCCGCCTCAGGGCTTCGCCCGGTAGAGGAGAAGGCAGCCAAACCCTGGGGGTCTAGCCAACACATTCCAGTGAGAAGAGAGAGTAAGAAATGGAAGACAGTTTTGATTGAGGAATTATCTTGTTTTTAAAATAATTTATGGCTTTTTTATGCAGTGCATTTCTCAAATTTATCTGATAGTTCATCAGATAATCAGAAGTGACACATATTGCTAAAATTCGTTGTGGCTTATTCATTTATACTGTTCACCATGAACCACGGACTAATAAAAGCCACGTTCAAGTTCAGGCTCATTCAGTTTGCTCGACCTGTAATCAGGAGCTAATGGAAAATGAAACGACCCCATATGGTGGCCTGGATGGGGGGAGGCCCCGGCCTGGGTGACCACCGTCTTCGTGATCCTGGGACGTGGCGTCCTGGCGGGCCCCAGTGGGCGGAGCACCCATGACATCTCACAGCAGTCAGAGCCAGAGTGCAATTTCACATCATCTTTTCCCAAAACAATTGCAATATTTCGTGCTTTCTTTAGCTTTCAAAATATTTTGTAGCATTTTAGTAGGTAATGATTTTTAACCTCAGCTTAAACATAACTGTGGCTCTGAGGACAGAGGGGGAGCACAGCGCACCCCACGTGGCTTTCCTGCTCGTTGTGACGCCGAGCTTGCACCTTCATGTCTGTGCTCTAGTTCAGGCGGTTTTGCTGTATGTGGAAACCCATCTGATTTTCAAATGCTCGTTTAAGAAGTTACTGAAGAGTCGCACGTGTATTTTTGAGTCAACCCTTTCCCTAAGCCTTACACACTTGCAGTAAGGTGTGTGCGGATGGGTGGGCGTGGCTTGAACCGAGGGGTCGCGAACCTTTTCTCGCCCCCATTCCAGACCCTGATATCCGGAGCCGTGGTCGAACAGCTTGACTTCCTCCGAATCAGCGACACAGAAGAGTAAGTCCCTTTGGGTTGTTACTGTCATTCTTGAGATCGCAGCAGAGACGCAGGAAATCCGACACTTTCTCTTTTTCATTTCTAGGCTTCCAGAATTTAAGAGTTTTGAGGAGCTGGAGCTCCCCAAACATTCAAAAGTCAAACGACAAAGCAGCGCCTCCAACAGCCCTGAGCTGGAGCAGCAGCCGGATGTCACCATGGCTGAATGGAAAAGCCGGCCGACCCATGAGATTCTTCAGAAACTGCAGGTGAGGACGGCGCGGTCCCCGGCGGTCCCCGGCGGCCCCGAGCGAGGTGGCAGAGCAGGGCCTCGCAGGGGCGGCCGCGTTTCCTTTGCGCCCTCCGAGAAGGTGGCAGTGAGGTAGAGGGTGCGTCTGTGCCAGGGCAGTGGTGGAGGCTGTCCCCACGGGCTGATGGCAGCGTCAGAGTCTCGGAGGTGCCTGGGGAGTGGGGATGAGCGGGGTTGTCTTGGATACGAAAGCGCCTTCTGGACCACGAAGGGAGCCGTGTCGGTGACGGTTGCCGCCGGGGGCCAGGTGCCCTGCAGCGCCCTCGCCCTCGCCCTCCCCTGACGGCCCGGACCGCCTCCCTGCCCCGCTTTAAGTCCCCGGCCGCTGAGGAGAGCGGGCCCGTGACCACATCCATGTGACTGTTAGGTTAGCGGCCTCGTATTTTGCCGCCCCTGAGGTCTGCACTTGCAAAGAGGAGGCGAGGGGGTCAGAGTGTGGTACTTAGCCAAGAAGCTGAAATTCTAGTGGTAGAGATGTAAATATTATGACATCTTGTCGGGCCATCAAAATCTGAGCCTGTAGGCTAAGTATACATCCTGCCAGACATCACCGATCCTCGTGACCGATGGACATTATCTCCGGACATCACCGGTCCTTGTGACCGATGGACATTATCTCCGGAGCTACGGAAGCATGAATGTGGCGTGGACACAAAGCCCGCTGCAGCGTCCTGACGTAGCACACACTCTCCACACGCCCCGCCTTCCATTCATCTCTTCCTGACAGGTGCTCAGCAGCCCCGGCTCCCGTTTACGTTTACGGACCGGGAAAGTCAGGTGGCTGGGCCAGGCCCCTCGCAGAGTGGCAGAATAGGTCTCACTGCTTGTAGATGGCTCCCTTTCTATCCCTTGCTTAGCTCGTTTCCTGGAAACTTCGATGATTGACTCCTGCTACCCCAGGAAGCCCGCCGGCCTGCGCCTCGGGTCCTGACGAGTGCTCGGCGTGTCCTCGCGTGCTGGGTGGTGTCAGCGACGTGTTATTTTTCCTCAGCTCCAAAGCAGCATTTTTCTCTGCGTCATGTGCGTTCGGGCTCGGCCACCCCGGTGGAGTTTTTGTCCCCATTTCACTGCCATCACTCACAGCGGCGTCTGTTTTCAGGAGTGCAGTTGCCTGTGCGGCCAGGTCATCCTGCTGGGCATCCTGCTCAAGAGAGAGGGCCCCAACTTCATCACCAAGGAAGGTAGGGCGCGCGTCTGGGCGTCTCAAAACAGTGAGACCGCTCTGCTGCCACCGTGTACCGATGCGTGTCATGAATATCCACCAAAATGTCACAGTTTATTTTCTCCTCCTTTAAGTGGGAAATCTCTATTCATGCCCCTTGAGTGGAATGGACCGTTTGATGTGGACTCCCACACTGCTTAGCGACGCTTGGCCCTCTCTGGTTGTCTGAAGGGCGTTGGAACCCAGATTCTGCCTGGGACTGTTAACGCGGATGACGCCATGGTTGTTTAGGGGCAGTTTCTGTTTTCGGTTTTATTTTCTGTATGTTTTCAAGGACAATGCTGAATTGTGACGGCTATAAAAATTAGCTGCCGATGGTCTGTAGCAGCCATTTGGAATGGCATATGGCACTTAATAGGATTGTGCTCTAAGGACTGTTAACAAAAACGAATTGTTTCTGATCATGTCCACGTCCACTCTGCAGTCATGGGAGAACCCAGTGACCCCTGACATCCATGTCCACGTGTTGAGTCACTATCTTCAGCAGTCTGAATTCTCCACCGTGGTCTGCTTCTGGAATGTTCTAACAAAGAACAGTGCAGAATACATTGCAAGTGCTTAATATCTAGCTAGTCAAAGTTTTTGGCTGATCTGAATGAAAGTCCTCTGTCCACGGGGGTGTGACAGTCCTCTGTCCATGGGGGTGTGTTGATTTGGTTGGAATTAGAAATTGAGTCAGTATTTTAAACGGCAATGTCATTAGTATGAGTTATACCTTTGGTAGCAAATGAAACATAATTGCTTATTCAAGTAAGGTCTACTTACTGTGTTTACATTATCGTAGCTCAGAGATAGCCTTTTGGAGTGTTAGACATGTGAGTCGAATAATACTAATTTTCTTATTAGCTAATTAAAGTAGAACTTTGAGCAAATTTCACACAGAATCTCTCATTTCTAATTAGTGTTGAAACTGTAAGTAAAAGCAGAACCCCGATTATATCGAGGACATTCATCGAAATTTATACTTTAACTAAATAGCATTTTTAAAAAGCAGACATTTCGTTAGGAACCTAGATTTCAGAATGGTTATTTTAATAGTGTTTTAAAATAAAACAAAACTTACATAAAATAGTCTATAATGACCGTGCCGAGGTAATTATCTTTTAAACCAGTTTTATAAACGGGAGTAATGCTCATCTTTTACTTGGCTTTTGAAAGACTTTAAATGTTGTAAGCCTGTAAAACCTTGACAATCATGAGCACCTATAGAATCTGGACGTAACTTCATCCAGTTCGTTCAGGGTAAAATGGTAAAGTTTTTATTCTGTGCTCTCGTTCCCTTTTTGGCGCTCTGTCCTGTCACGTGATTGATTTATTGACACACCAGCCATGGGCCAGAGCGCACGGAGCCGCGTGGTGTCTTTCGAGCGATAGTGTATGATGTGGGGTGATGGCGCGCGTAAGTCTCCATGAAGTTTGGTGAATAAATACATGAAGGATCCTGTATGTACAGAGTCTACAGCATTCGCTCCATTGGCTATATTCCGTTTTTTATTTTCTGCAAAAAATTAAAAAACTTATTTTTATTGATTAAATACTTAGCTTGCATATTGATCAAGAAAGCAATAAATTTAAATAAAGTACTCACTCAAATCATATACTCAAGGATGGGGCACCTTCACACTATGTAACATGGGCCACGTCTTTAAATACGTGCCACCTATAAACAGGATTTGTCAGGCAGTTCAGAGCATTAATGAATGAGGGTGTGACACCTATAAATAGGATTTGTCAGGCAGTTCAGAGCATTAATGAATGAGGGTGCACCAACTCTAGTGGGTCAAACTGAAAATCCGGGAGTTATTTTTTTTAAAAGAGAATACGTTGATGCATTTAATTAAAAGCCTTTTCTCAACAAAGACTGTTATCTAATGCCTAGGTACCGTTTCTGACCACATCGAGAGAGTCTACAGAAAAGCTGGCAGCAAGAAGCTGTGGTTCGTATCGGTGTCCTCGTCATTATGTTTTATGTTTTGTGTTGTCATATTCAGTAGTCTAAAGATAACGGACCAGTCTTAAAGGTGGTCGTTCAGCCTAATTCCTACTTTGAAACTCCGAGGTTAGCGCACGGTGACACTGCCTGCTTTCCAAGGATGTGCCTGCATGCCACCGTGTCACGGCTCTCCCGAGGTGTTAGAAAGTGTCCGTAGGAATAAGACCTGGCACTTATTCACCGGGACGCCATGCCGATGACTCTGTCCCGCCCCGCGCCCCCTCGGTCCCTCCCCGCACCCCCTCGGTCCCTCCCTGCGCCCCCTCGGTCCCTCCCTGAACCCCCTCTGTCCTTCCCCCG
>NW_011889009.1:1174042-1177672 GCF_000151845.1 Pteropus vampyrus
CTGGCTTTATCCGGAAAAGTAAATGCTGGTATCTCATTGTATCACTTCCTCAAATTGAGCCCTGACTGAGCCCCTAATCCAGGAGTCTGCTCATCTAGGCACCAAAAGAAACATGGTTTAAAGTGATCGTAGGAGCAGATGACATCGACCAGTGACAGACTTAATGATGAATCTTTCGATGCAAAATCGGAACGCTCAATTCCTCCCCCGACCCGCTCCCCGTCAGAGGAATAGTTCGCCTTCCTTTTCTTTCTTTTCAAGTCCATAACGGGCGCAGATGGTGCTGGTGGCAGAGGCGAGGCGCAGGGCCCGTCCCTCACCCCGGGCGGTGGCTCCTGCAGTTGGAATTGCGGCTGTGAGGGCCACTGCCTTGGGCTCCGCGTTCCTTCCGCACGATTCTGTGAGGCCCCACTGGTGCGGTTCCTACGTGTCCCCGTCACGGCCCCCTCGCTCGTGGGTTGGGTCGTGACCCTCTGGCCTGCTCTCTTCTCTGCCCCCAGGTCGGTGGTGCGCCGCGCAGCAAGCCTCTTAAGTAAAGTAGTGGACAGCCTGGCCCCATCCATTACTAACGTTTTAGTGCAGGGCAAACAGGTAAGTGTCTGCTCACACCCCACCCGGTCACGGTCACGGTCACGGTCACGGATGTCCCTGGGCAGGACCCCTCCCTCTCAGTCTGACAGCCTCCGTGTCCCGGGCCACTCACAGCCGCGTGAACAGTGGCCCAGGCACACCTGCAGACAGGTGTAGGGCAGGTGAGGCGAGGACAGGTGGGCGTGACAGGCACGCCTTCCCTTCCCCTCCACACGAGTGGCTCCCAGACCCCCAGCCCTCTGGGCCACATGCCCCTTGTACCGGAGCCAGCTCTTGTCAGCCGTTCCTCAAAGAGCCACCTCCAGCCGGCGGTCCCCGCCCCTCCCAGTTCTCAATTCTCGCAAGCCGCCCTGGACCCCGTCCCTCTCAGCCCTGTGGGCCGTGAGCCGCGGGAGTCTGGGCGCAGGGCCTGTCCCACTGCCCCCTGCGTGTCCAGCCTGGGGCCCGGCTTGACGCGACACTTGGCGACTGGGCAGAGCGGGGCCGGTGCATGCGCTGTGCAGAGCGGGCCGTGGCTGTTCGTGTCTCGCTTTGTTTTCTCTGAGCTCCGCTGGCCTGGCTGAGTCGCCGTTTGGTTGGAATGAACAGCTGTGTCCTTTCTTTCTCGCTGGGACCCTGTGTGCTTTGTTGTGTCTCCTGGACGCTAATCCAGGGGTCTAAGCGTTCATATCATGAAGCGCTTGGACTGTCCTTCATGAAATCAACCCATCGCTCATATTCCAGGGCTCTTAATTCATCAAAATCCAAATGGTTTCGTCCTGATACCCAGCTTTCATAATGTTAGAATAAGTTATTTATTTTATCCTGTAAAATTTAATAGCAATGAAAGAAAAGTGATCGTAGTAAGAAAACACTCCCGAGAACAAATTAAATCACTTTCATGTTATTTTTCCTGTTTTCTCCAAATTTTTAAGAGGCGGAATTTTCATCGCCGTTCACCAGCTGGGTCGAGCGAGGTGCAGGAAGCGGCTCATCCGCTGTCTTTGCACCCAGCAGCCCGACGCCGGCCAGAGGCCTGCAGAATCCCCTCTGACGGGGACGGAACGGGCTTCACCAGAGCTTCTTCCTTGGGTTTTAGGTCCCTGTGGAACGTCTGAAAATAGAGTGAATTCTGGCACACACGAGCCCATGAGAAGGCTTCGGAGGTCTTTGAGGCCGCTAGCACCTGGCACCGGGGCTGACAGTAGGCTAGAGTTGGTCAGGTCCCTCCCTGCCAGAGCCTGTCCTGGGGCTGCGGCTGGACCGCTGCCGGTCAGGCCAGCACGTTTCCCTGGAAACAGTCACTTACAGAGCAGAGCGAGCCGGAGGCCCACGGAGCAGCCACTGGCTGCGTCCTGCCCCTTTACAGAGCAGAAACGAGACTGGAGCTCGGAGCTGGCATTCGCACTGTAGTGATGTTTCCGCCCAGCACGTTCAGGTCACCCCACGCTCCCTGCGGGGACCTGACGTCTTGGCTCAGTCCTGTGCTTTCCACGTGTCGTCTTCATCACGCACTGACATTTCAGTACACGTAATTGCACTTGGCCTAACTGGTCGGTCTCACTCCTGACGAAACAAACCAGCAGTTCTCTGTTTTCATCCCATCGCAAAATTGGGGCGAAAGACCCCGTGTTTGCTCTCCCCTCACCTCTGGAAACACGGGCCCCGTGCGTGGGAGACGGAGGGGGTAGTAACGGGGAGCAAGGAGGGGCTCGGACCCCGGGAGGCAGGCTGCCAAGGACAGAGGGCAGAGAGCGACCACAGGGTCCCCCTCGCCAGCTTCGGCAGCACTTTCTGCTTGGGGGCCTCGTCGCTGGCCCCCTCTGTGCTTTCTTGTCCCCAGCCTTGTGGGCAGCCCGTTTATCCCGCTGCACAGGTGCGAGGTACACCCCAGGTGTTTCGGCACCCACCATGCCAAGACAGGACAGGTGGGGCTGCACGGCAGCGGGCTGACCTCGGACCTGACTCTGAAAGGGCCACGGTGCAGAAAGGTCCCCGTGAGAACCTAGAAAGGAAGTGACAGATACGCTCTCACATGCTGCATTGTGTAGACAGACGTGCCGTAAAGTCCTGGTTCCTCCGGGGAGTTTCTAGGATTAAAGTCATTGAGAATAACTTGATCTCGATGGTTACTTATACTCCTTCCTGCTTTTCTCCCCTTCCCTCCCTAACCGGCACCCTCCCCGCCCGTGTCTTAGGCCAGACCGAACGCTCGCGGACTCCAGTGGGAGCCGTGCTCTGAAAGCCATTTTAATAAAGATCAGGAGCAGTTTATTCCCCCAGTGCCCTGGCTCGCACAGAGTAATTTCAGCCTGCCAGTCATCCTGGGCCCCGGACTTTTTCCTCGTGTCTCGTAGTAGCTAGGAGACGCGTATAATAAAATTCTGCCACTCTAGGTGACCCTGGGTGCCTTTGGCCATGAGGAGCAGGTGATCTCCAACCCTTTGTCCCCAAGAGTGATTAAGAACATCATCTACTACAAGTGCAATGCCCACGACGAGAGGGAGGCGGTCATCCAGCAGGAGCTGGTCATCCACATCGGCTGGGTCATCGCCAACAGCCCCGAGCTGTTCACGGGCATGCTGAAGATCCGCATCGGGTGAGTACGGCGTGGAGAAGCGTTCGCGCCGCCCTCCGACAGGCTGGGCTCCGTGGGTGAGGTGCCGCCCCAGGGCTGGTGGCGTTTTAGGGCGGTGCCCACCCCCCGCCCCGTCCCCTGAGCCATAGGAGCAGCCTTGGTGGTGTGGAGAAGTGAGTTCCAGGGGCCTCCCGTTGATTTACCTCCCACGTTAGACATAGTGAAGAAACTCTGTTCTCTGGTTAAATCACACTCCAGGGATTTAAAACCAAAACCCCAAACCGAAAACCAAAAACACAACTAAAAATTCCTTCTAAAAATTCCTGTAAATGAAATGGACAAGCCCCAAGAGGAGAATGATTTTCAGTGAAACTGGGTGTCAGGAGGACACACTGAAATAAAAATTTGATCCTTTTAAAATATCCTGCCGTATCCATTGTCTACTCAAATCTAATTTTTAATCATAAAACCGTAAGTGTTCT
>NW_011889009.1:1182722-1186463 GCF_000151845.1 Pteropus vampyrus
AAAAGGTAAATGTGATAGACTATGTTTAGTTTTAATAACTCGAAATCTTGGAAGACTTTAAAAAGCATTTTAAAAATAAAGAAGTTACTTATTTTAGAAGAGGGTACCTCCTGAACTTCGAAGGCGTGGCACTGGCTTGGGTGACTCCACGACTTGAATTAAAAAGCTGGATTACCTTCCCCCAGCCTGAGTCTAGAAAGTCTAGTAAAAGGAGTTTGGCAGCATTCTTATGACTCTATAATTTCAAAAACCTTTTAACATATGTCATCTTATTCGTTCCTCAAAATAATTCCATGTAGTGAGCTGAACAAGTAATAGTAATGTTCCCATTTGAAAATCAACTTGCCATTGGGGCATAGTTGATAAGTGTCAGAATCAGTATTCACATCTGTCTTTATTGTTTTCGCTTTTCATTATGAAAACTTTTCAATGTCGAATAATAGAATAATTTGGCAAATTCCCACATGTCTGTTATTTAAGTGGTGTAAGTAGTTGCTAGTAATTTGCATTCCCTATATTTGCTTCATCTTTTTTTTCCTGTAGTAGATTGTAATGCAAATCCCAGACATTTTGACTTTTACTTTTCAATATTAGTAACTACCTCTTTTCTTTAAAAAAGAACTTTTCTTAATAATGACAGTACTATTATCAAACTCAACAAAATGAGCGATAATTCCTTCACATCACCTAAACCCCTGTGTTATTCAGATTTCTCTGTTTATTCTCAAAATTACTTTTAAAAAATCACGATCCCAAACAAGGGCCCTGCCTGGCATTAGTTGTCTCTTAAGTCACTTTTTGTCTAGAACGGCACCCCCCTCCCCCCACACACCTTTTTTTCATACCATTGGCTTGTTGGGGAGACCGAAAGGCAGGTCTTCAGATTTTTTATTTGACGTTCTTTCTCTCATGCTAAGCTGCCACAAACGTAAAATTTTAATGTTAACTAAAGAAAGAAAGAAAATAATAACTAGACAACTCTGTCTAACCTGTAAAAGCAAAAATAGAATTTTTTTTTTTTAATCTAAAGAAAGTTCCATGGGGCATTTTGTTGTAACTGTAGGGTCACTGAAACAGCTAATTTCATAGGCAACTTTAACATCAACGCATCCAAAGTAACTATACTCTTGGGACTTTTATATTCGTGGGACATTTTGAGGAAAGGTAGTTGCTCGTAACGAAGATGAACAAGTAAAGAAAGTCTAGTCTTTGGCAATGACGTGGGTTTAGCCTGGTTTTTCTTTTCACCCAATTAGAGAAGTGTGGGTTGTAAACTGCACATTTTTTTCCAGTTTCCAGGGGTGGAGCTACGTTCTTCTTGTTTGTCATTCAGTACTTGCTGAAGGATTTAGGGATAAAGCACAGGAATCTGCTGTGTGAAACTGCTTCCTAGGTTTTCCTGGTAGTGTGTAGTGTTCCGACTCCCTAAGGCATGGTTGAATTTCCAGAGTTTTCTTCGTTTTGCATAACTAGTTTATCTGAGTTCTTTCCTCAGAATACAGTAAGTGAAAGAAACGAAACGAAACTATAAAAATACTTATTAAAAGCTTCTCAGATTAAAAAATCAAATTACTTAACACATAAAATGATTAAATATTTTAGGCATTTCTAGGCATATAACTATACCTTGGAAAATACCGGACACACAAATAGTGTTCCATAAATGCTTGCCTAAATTATTATATTGAAATTCTTTCCGTAGTAAAAAATTATTTTATGAACAGCATTTAAATATCTGTAAAGAAGATTCTTCTGAAATCTGTTGGTTAAAGTATATCCTCTAATCTACTAGTATAATTATGTTTTAACTATGTCCCTGTATCTCAAAGGCAGGGGTTTCTCCTTTGCCCCCTCCGGCCACGAAGGAATGACAGCGAGGAAAAGTGCTTATCCTTCCTGAGAAAGGAGTGTGTGTGTAACAGAATATCTCAGTCCTTTTTTTAAAATGAACCTTTTCCACCCTATTCGTTCTGCGCACGTATCTGGTATTAAGAAGATAATAGTGTGTGGCAGCTGTCCGCGGACCGTATGCCGTCATGCCAAATCGGTAGAGTCTCCTCTGTCAAGAACCTACGTTCTGACCCTGTTTTCACGTTTACCGCATATGCAGGAGCAGGCCTCATCCATACGTCCGACCGCGCCCCATAACCCCACCGGGAGCAATGGCGTCAGTGGTTCAGGAAGTCCGAGGCTTCTCTTCGTTTCCCTTTGGAGGGGTCGGCGCTGTGGAGGGCATTGCCGCGAGAAGCCTCCGGTGGTTTTATTTCCAGGGTTATGGCCTCACGCTCCCCGTTTTGTTCTAGGTGGATCATCCACGCCATGGAGCACGAGCTGCGGATCCGCAGCGGGGACAAGCCAGCCACAGACTTATGTCAGCTGTCACCCAGTGAGGTCAAGCGGCTTCTGCTGGACGTTCTCCAGCCTCAGCAGAACGGAAGGTAAGCGGGGCCTTGGTCCCCTGCAGGACACTCTGCATTACCGACTTCATAACTTTGATATGTAGATGAAATAAGATATTAACAAGGTGCAGCGGGTCGTCTACGAGGTGGACAGCGTGCACAGAGATGCTCATGGAAATATCTGTCTTCGGTTGTGATTCTGTATTGATTTTAATTCTGTACATTTTCAGGTGTAGTTAATAACGTTTTTTGATTTTTATTTTTCTGTGTAGAACGTAACACTTTATACCTCTTTGGCCAGTTCTCTTTCTGAGTCTTCATAGTACTCAGCACCTGCTCCCAACGTTTCGGCATAAAGGTTCCGCTTAGTCACGTTGCTTAAATCCTGTTTCGGGAAGTAGACTGTAACCTTCTTCAGGGCTGAACCTTTTCTTAGACTTCATTTGTGCTAGAGTTAGAGCAAAACAGAGACTTGTGGACTGCATCGAAATGAAGAATTTTTTTTAATAACAGAAAAAGCTATGATATAATTATTTAGGCTGCTCCTGTGTTTTTAAATGGAGCTGCTTTTGTGTATTGAAGTCATTCGATCACATGGTGAGATTTTTAACCTTGTAACTTAATAGAGAAAACCATGTTGCCTGTTAAATTTTGTAAAATCTAGGGGATTTTCTCCTTCCCCGCAAGCTCTGTTTTCACTATGAAATATTTAGCGATCTCCGTAACGCATGATGAAGTATGCATCATTGATGGATTTGGGCTTTTACTGCTGGCTGTTGGAACATTAATCCATATTGAAAGTCCCGCTTTCTGCCGGAACAAGCCTGCTTTTTGGCTCTGAGGCATCTCTCGCTCCTTTCGGTCCACAGGTCTTGGCTGGACCGGCGTCAGATCAACGGGTCTCTGAACAGAACCCCGGCCGGGTTCTACGACCGGGTGTGGCAGATCCTGGAGCGCACGCCCAATGGCCTCGTGGTGGCTGGGAGGCACCTGCCGCAGGTCAGCGCCTGCGTCGGGGGCTGTGGGGGGGCCAGCGGTGGGGAACCCCTCCTCTGCGCTGCAAGCAGCCGCTCTGCCTATTCTACCCTCTCAGGAGGGTTAAAACAGAGGCATCCAGAAAGCCCGAGGGAGGAAGTACTGGAAAATAAGTGTGGTCAATAGGACTGGAAATGAGTCACGTTCATTTTGCAACTTTAGTGTCCTTCTGTACAAAAGCCTTGCTTTACCAAATGGCTATTTTGCTTAAAAGTTGTATTTAATCAAAATTTATTATATTGTCATAATTCAGATGCTTCGAGGAAGCTTTCTCCGTTTGAAGGGACCCCATGGCCCAAGTTTTTGC
>NW_011889009.1:1186513-1189246 GCF_000151845.1 Pteropus vampyrus
AAGGTTCCGCTTAGTCACGTTGCTTAAATCCTGTTTCGGGAAGTAGACTGTAACCTTCTTCAGGGCTGAACCTTTTCTTAGACTTCATTTGTGCTAGAGTTAGAGCAAAACAGAGACTTGTGGACTGCATCGAAATGAAGAATTTTTTTTAATAACAGAAAAAGCTATGATATAATTATTTAGGCTGCTCCTGTGTTTTTAAATGGAGCTGCTTTTGTGTATTGAAGTCATTCGATCACATGGTGAGATTTTTAACCTTGTAACTTAATAGAGAAAAACATGTTGCCTGTTAAATTTTGTAAAATCTAGGGGATTTTCTCCTTCCCCGCAAGCTCTGTTTTCACTATGAAATATTTAGCGATCTCCGTAACGCATGATGAAGTATGCATCATTGATGGATTTGGGCTTTTACTGCTGGCTATTGGAACATTAATCCATATTGAAAGCCCCGCTTTCTGCCGGAACAAGCCTGCTTTTTGGCTCTGAGGCATCTCTCACTCCTTTCGGTCCACAGGTCTTGGCTGGACCGGCGTCAGATCAACGGGT
Source organism: Pteropus vampyrus (assembly GCF_000151845.1). NCBI lineage: Eukaryota > Metazoa > Chordata > Mammalia > Chiroptera > Pteropodidae > Pteropus > Pteropus vampyrus. Next base: position 1,187,060 of record NW_011889009.1, read on the forward strand.
CTCTGAACAGAACCCCGGCCGGGTTCTACGACCGGGTGTGGCAGATCCTGGAGCGCACGCCCAATGGCCTCGTGGTGGCTGGGAGGCACCTGCCGCAGGTCAGCGCCCGCGTCGGGGGCTGTGGGGGGCCAACCGGGGGGAAACCCCCCCTCTGCGCTGCAAGCAGCCGCTCTGCCTATTCCACCCTCTCAGGGGGGTTGAAACAGAGGCGTCCAGAAACCCCGAGGGAGGAAGTACTGGAAAATAAGTGTGGTCAATAGGACTGGAAATGAGTCACGTTTATTTTGCAACTTTAGTGTCCTTCTGTACAAAAGCCTTGCTTTACCAAATGGCTATTTTGCTTAAAAGTTGTATTTAATCAAAATTTATTATATTGTCATAATTCAGATGCTTCGAGGAAGCTTTCTCCGTTTGAAGGGACCCCATGGCCCAAGTTTTTGCTAAACAAGCTGTCCTTTCTGTGTTTGCTTACTAGTGAATTAGGGTCTCCCTCCGCCACCAACAGTGCTGGGCCAGTGCTGGGGGCCTCACACTCAGGAAGACACACATTTAGAGGGCAGAACCAGGTCAGGCCCCAGCCCCAAGGTGACCGAGTGAGCGGAGGTGGAGACCACTGCCTGGGGACTCACTCTAGATGTAACTGACCTTTGGTCGGAACGAGCCAGTGGCCCGCCTTCAGGCGGCCTCCCAAGTTACGGAGACCGGCCTGCTTCTTCGATTTGGTTAGATTTTATTTAATCCTGGCATCTAAACCATTCCGCTTATCCACAAGCGTGAATAAGTAGGCGTTTTGGAAATGGGGTGCCGTGTTCGTTTCCAGTGCGGGAATGCCAACCAAAGTATTTTTGATGGTCTTTATACAAGTGGACGATTCTTCCTCAGTCCGTACTCGTTTCGCTCGTATGCGATGTACATGGAGCATTTCCAGAAGCCCCGCAGGAAATGGGCCGTGGGCTTTCTTGCCTTTTGGAGGAGGGGCCGTGGTCTGGGGTACAGGGCGGGCTTTTCACTGAAAACCCTCTTTAACCTTTCACGTTTTGAATGATGCGACTCTATTCCACATTCAAAACGTGAATGCAAACTTTTAAAGCGTGTTCTCTTTGTCATTCACAAACTGTCGAGTGGCTTTGGTTGCTGGGAGAGGTCTGCAGCCTTTCCCAGAGGCTCTGTGACTGTCGCATGGGGCAGCACCGTCCCGTGGGCGGAGGGCAGCCTCCGCTGTCTGAGTCCCGCCTGTCCTGCGAGGCTGCTGTCTGCACACAGGGACCGGGGCCACCCTTCGTCAGCGGCCCCCGCAGCCCCCACTGACGCCTGCCAGGTTTTCACTGGCCTGACTCCCCGGCCACTCCCGTTTAGCGCCCTCTCCGTGCTGACGACAGCGGCACAGGGACGCGCGAGGTGTCCCTATGCGCCCGGCGCTTTTCTCCGTGCTCCTCCCCGGCGGTGGGGACTCTGTTCCCCTTAGTGACGCGTGAGGAAGCTGAGCACCGCCAGGCGGCTCCCCAGCATCACACGCCTGGGAGGTAGCTGGCCCAGAGTGTGGCCCCTGGCGCTGTCGCCTCTGAGCCCTTTCTCCATGGCACCGCATCCCCAAAGCACTTCGCAGACGGCGGGAGGTCAGGCAAGCTCACCACGGGCGCGTGGTAACGAGGCTTTTCCAATGACATGTGTTAAAAGGAAATCGACGTGGAATCCTGAAAGCGTCTTCCATTCCTTCTGAGACCCATCAGCCCCACGCTAGACAGCTCGACAATTGTAATCACTGTGTTCAGACACCGGGATTTATTTTCCCCAAATTAGGTGCTACCTGTAAACATTAACAATATGCTGGATCGCACCGAACCTAGAATACAACAGATGGGCCATACCGAATATAGGTCTGAGGCAGAACAGCTGTGCCGTCCCTGGATTGAGAGGGCACGTCCCTGCCGTCCCATGCTGGGTGGCGAGTAGGTACACGTGGTTCTGAGGCTCTGACGAGTCCACCGTAAATCGTCACCGAGGCGAAAGCAAATAAGTGTGACTCATCGTCTCTGCCTCTGTGGTCGTCATCCTGGGGACGCCCCCCGCCTTCCACCACACAGGCCGAACGGAGCCTCCCCTCCCGCCCGCGGGGCTGGCCACGTGCCCAGGTTTAGGTTCGAGTTTGAGTTTATTTTCTGCTTTCCGTTTTGCTTTGTGAAAAGC
>NW_011889009.1:1189296-1198034 GCF_000151845.1 Pteropus vampyrus
TATGCGCCCGGCGCTTTTCTCCGTGCTCCTCCCCGGCGGTGGGGACTCTGTTCCCCTTAGTGACGCGTGAGGAAGCTGAGCACCGCCAGGCGGCTCCCCAGCATCACACGCCTGGGAGGTAGCTGGCCCAGAGTGTGGCCCCTGGCGCTGTCGCCTCTGAGCCCTTTCTCCATGGCACCGCATCCCCAAAGCACTTCGCAGACGGCGGGAGGTCAGGCAAGCTCACCACGGGCGCGTGGTAACGAGGCTTTTCCAATGACATGTGTTAAAAGGAAATCGACATGGAATCCTGAAAGCGTCTTCCATTCCTTCTGAGACCCATCAGCCCCACGCTAGACAGCTCGACAATTGTAATCACTGTGTTCAGACACCGGGATTTATTTTCCCCAAATTAGGTGCTACCTGTAAACATTAACAATATGCTGGATTGCACCGAACCTAGAATACAACAGATGGGCCATACCGAATATAGGTCTGAGGCAGAACAGCTGTGCCGTCCCTGGATTGAGAGGGCACGTCCCTGCCGTCCCATGCTGGGTGGCGAGTAGGTACACGTGGTTCTGAGGCTCTGACGAGTCCACCGTAAATCGTCACTGAGGCGAAAGCAAATAAGTGTGACTCATCGTCTCTGCCTCTGTGGTCGTCATCCTGGGGACGCCCCCTGCCTTCCACCACACAGGCCGAACGGAGCCTCCCCTCCCGCCCGCGGGGCTGGCCACGTGCCCAGGTTTAGGTTCGAGTTTGAGTTTATTTTCTGCTTTCCGTTTTGCTTTGTGAAAAGCACGTGGAAGACTGTGCAGTCCTCTCGTTTGAAATGGAGTATAAAGGGTAGAGTAGATGAAATTCTTCTAGCTCTGCTTTTTCTGGGCCTGCTTGCCTTTTCTGCATGTCATGTCATCCTTGCTTATTTGTATGTCTTTTTATGCTGCGGCTCAGAAAGGACCTGCCACAGAAATGACGTGAATTCAATAGCAGGTGACTGACGCGCCACAGGCTGCAGCAAAGCATACCTCCTGGTGTCAGGGCCGAGAGCGACGCGTCTCTACCTGTCTCACTTTTTGGCTGTGCTTTTTTTGTCCTGAAGCGGTTGCTAACACGGTCCCTTTCCCCCGAAGACATTAACATAGTGACAATAACTACTAAAATCGGAGGTCCCGTTTATCACAGTCATCAGCCGGTCGGCTCCAGGAGATCGACGTATATAAACTCCGGTCATGGAGCCGAAGACGCTCTCTCAGATTTTATAGAAACTGAACAGATTATCGATTAGAAAATGAAACCCATCTCTGAAGCGGGAGCTGGAGGGTAACGGTGCAGCGTGCAATGTTGTGTCTTCCAGCAGCCGACCCTGTCCGACATGACCATGTACGAGATGAACTTCTCACTGCTCGTCGAGGACATGCTGGGGAACATCGACCAGCCGAAGTACAGGCAGATCGTCGTGGAGGTTCGTATGCAGACGGCAGCTTCCCGCCTGCTCCCCGAAACGCACACAGAGAGATGCCCGAGTGGCCGGAGGTGTCACGCCCCTCACGGGCCCCTCCGCTGGTGCCGAGGGTGACGGCCATCCCGGACTCAGGCAGGGCACCCGGGGCGTTCACGCATCTTGGGTCCCTCGGGGGGTGGGGGTGGCTGTCTCTCTGCTTCAGCCACACGCTTGTCTCCCAACAGCGACTGAGTCGGCACCGCCGCGCGAGAGGAAGTCGCCCTCTCCCATTTGCTCTATTTTCAGTATTTCCTGTGACAGGAATAGCGCAGGACCATCCTAGGAAGCTTCGACAGTCCAGAAGGTCACAGACAAGGAAGCAAGACCGTTGCCCCACGCCCACTAGCAATAGGTCGCCACCGTAGACATGTTGAGGGACACCTTTCCCGACGTCTGTCAGTGAACGGAGGGGACGTGACTTTGCGCTGTGTCATCGCAGCTCTAGATACGTTAAGTGCTGAAATACACGCCCTCGCGCACGCGCGTGTGCGCACGTGCTCTTTTGCCCTTTCAAAGCATCGTACCGAATACACGGAGAATCCTCCAAGTGCGTGGATTTACACAGAGCTCATCTTCGCTTTGCCTCTCTCTCGGGGAGTATGTCCCTCCGACGTTGGCGTCCTGAAGGGCGGTGATGTGCCCTCTCGATATAGAAGCTCTCGGGAGTGCCGACCGGCTGTGCCACCCCCTGAAATCCAGCGTGACTGGAGCTACAGTCACTGCGGAGTGAGATTCAGCCTTGTCGCGATGTGCCAGGGTGCAGGCACGGTATCAGCCGATCCGTGCCAGAGCCTGTGGGAGCGAGGCAGAGCCTGGGGCAGGGAAAGATGGGGTCGTCAGAAGGGCGGATGCCTGCCTTGGGCTGTTAGTCTTTCGGTGCCTGGCATCTGGGACCTGCAGTGACAGGGAAGGCCTTCTTTTGACCAAAATGAGGTCATTCCCTTTGCAGAACCAGAGCGACAGTCTGTATTCTCCTGGCTTGAGCCTGGCCCCAGCGTCTCCCATCCCATGAGCCCTAGGTTCTCCTGAAAGTGTGCCCTGTGGCTCTTTCAGATTCTGTCTTGGGGGCATGTTGATGACGTGTGGTCAGGACGATTCCCACGCTGGGAGTTGTGAGGTCTTTTTCCTGTTCCGTGCACAGAGTAGAAGCCACGATCATCCGTAGAATGTCTTTACCAAGCATTATATCCTCAGACACCATCTTTGCACGTAACAGCTGTCATCCAAGATGAGTGTCACTACTTAGGGTAAACCTACGGGTCAGTGCAAGATCGGGCGCTGCGTAATCGAATGTGGTGCTCACAGGCCACACAAACTCATTTCATAAAGAGTTAAGTATATTTTCAAAAACATAACAGTCCCCTGAAGAACTACTGTGACGTCACAGGTTTATACTCTTTTTGGGGTGCTGGGCTCCGAGCCATTGATCATGAGCCTGAGTCCAGAGTCTCCAACCGAACTCACTCGCCTTCTCCAGCTTCATTGCCCGCCACCTCTTCCAAGGCCTCCTCTGCCCTGCGGGACGCTGCATTTGGTGTCTTTCCAACAAGGATTAGTGCTCAAAGGCAGGACGAGTTCAGACGCCTCGGGTGCACAGGGCGCCACACTGCAGACAGGATTCAGAAAGTCACTTTTCTAAGTTACTACTTTCATTAAGTGACAAAAAAACCTTTCTGTACAGCCACAGGGACATACAGGAAAGAAGGTTCAGTGTCCACATAGAGCTTCTGCCCCGCGTTTGCAAGACTAGGGGGAGTCCTCCCATGCAAGGCCCTAAAGCCTGTCGTCACAGGGAGCGCACGGGGACGCGAGGCGCGGCCGTCAGTCTGGGAGGGAATGGAAGGAACCGTGTCCACCCGCGTCACCTCCACGGTCCGCGTAACTGGCTTTCGATGTCTGTCTCTTCCAGTTGCTAATGGTCGTGTCCGTCGTGCTGGAGAGAAACCCAGAGCTAGAATTTCAGGACAAGGTCGATCTGGACAAACTGGTGAAAGCAGCATTTCATGAATTTCAAAAAGACGAGAGTCGACTGAAGGAGGCTGAAAAACAAGTAGGTAGAGGAAATAGCTTTTCGTAGGTTTTTTGTTCCATTGTCTCGATTCTTCAAAACATCCCTAATTTCTTATCGTTTAACTTATAAAACAGATTTACAGAGTGCAAAACGGAGTACTTGAGGGGCGGGGGAAGGGAGTCTGACTTACTCGAGGAATCGACGTTACTTTTTAGTGAAATTATGAGTCCATTCAACCATGAGGTGTTGACTGAAAAGAAATCTAGGAAGAGTTAAATTTCCTTCATATCGTTAGCAGTTAAAGTCTGTTTTGCTGGAAAGAAGCCGTAGATTCCAGGAGGCAGTAAAGTTCAAGTCTGGGGAGCGGGCCGCAGAGCGGGCTCCATCCGTGGGCACAGTCCCTTCCAGGGTCTCTGTTTAATATTTTATGTTCATCCGTGAAGAGGTTCCCTAAATAAATAAACTTACCAGCAAAGAGGACACTAAAAATATCTTTCCTGAGAAGCTGCCTCAAGAAAATGGAAGAAAAGCCCGAGAAGCTCATATTTTCCACGAGGAAATCGTTCTGTGAATTTCTTTCCCCCCACTAGGCCGACACTGATTTTGCCTGTCAACTTTCCCAACCAAAAAAAACATCAAATGACTTGCTTGCCGTTTTCCTTCACAGGATGACATGACTTCCTTCTACAACACTCCCCCGCTGGGAACACGGGGGACGTGCAGCTACCTGACCAAGGTCGTGATGAATTTGCTGCTGGAAGGCGAGGTCAAGCCGAACAGTGATGACCCGTGCCTGGTTAGCTAGTGAGGACAGTGTCAGCGGCTCCGCCGGGACGCGTTTTTTAGAAGTGTGTTACGTTTGGCGTCGAAGCTTACTCCAGGCGGCCACCAGTGGGTGGGCTGATCATGCTGGCGAGGCGGTCGTCTCGCCTTTGATAAAGTCACTGGGCGTCTTGCCTGCCGTCACCAATCTCATGGTACGGCATGCTTTTAATCAAGCAAGAAAAAGTTCTCGTGTTTATACCAACTACGGTAATAATGTTTACTGGATGATAGGAATAGTTTATGAGTTGAAAGTTCACCACTGCATGTTTAATGATCAAATATCTCATCAGAAGAAATCATGGCTTTTTGGACTAAATCCCCCGCCCCCTTACTGCCATTACAATGAATTTGCCGCATAGCAGTGCATGCTGGGAATGACAGATTGTGGAGAATGGTGAGCTGTTTCAGTGAGTGACATTGCCATGCCAGAACATATAATGTGCATCATAAAAGCAAAGTCAGCCAGCTGATATTTTGATTCTCAGAAACTGCACTATTGGTAATATTTTAGTATACAGAGCTATTGTACGATTTTTACCTTGTAAATGTGCTTATGGCTTTGAATTTGTGTTAACTGTAGGGATTGGACTAAAATATAGTAATAAATCTGATGAAACACTTATAATACTTGTATTACAAATCCCGATAATACCTGATCAAACATTTTCTTTGAGTTCTTACTAAAAATAGGACATGCGTAAGATTATTCAGAGGTATGGATGGTTAATCTAGTTTGTACTGGTAAAAACAAAATGTTACTAAATTAATGGATGCATCTGGGCACATGCTTCGTTCTCATGTTCACAATATTGAGCTTATTACTCCTGAATATTTTTATTTAATTGATCTAGAGATGGAACGGAAGAGAATCTTTAGTACTTACCGTTACACATGATTTGCTACCAAAATTACCTAAGCAAACTTTAATAAAAATAGAAAGTAGATGAAACATTTAAATTTTATGAATTTATTTCCCGAATATTACAAACAGCCCCTTAGCGTTAGTCCTGGCCCCGAAGAGAGGTTTTCCTGACCAGTCTACGGAAAGTCAGACTTGTCCCATGAGCAAGCTCGGCCCATTTCACAGTCTAGAAAGCATCTAAGAAAGAAAGGACAAGTGGCTTCAGTACCTACCAAACTGGTATCAAATGAATGGATGCGTGAGCACCCCGAAAAAGCCGAGGCGCCGGGCAGCACGTTTCCCCGACTTCGAGGTGCTCTGCCGGTGGCAGAACCCAGGACACCGACGGAGCATCTGACTGTGCGGGGCATTACGCAGAGGCTGTGACAACGAAGACTTGATACATGTAGAGAGTTTCCGAAGAGATGACTATGAAGCTGGTCTCTAAAGCAAGTGTGAAAAAACGTGAGGCCCTCGCTGGGAGAGACTTGAGGACTGACTCTTCGTAGCTGGGGAAACGGGAAACGAAGGGGAGAAACCTTGAAATAGTTAATATTCGCCGAAATCTGGAGGAAAGTGAACCGCGTTATTTTTTAAGAATTTTTTTAAAAGTCTAATCAGCTGAGCAAAGTTGCCAGAAATCTGCCACTGTCTGAGTTGAAATCAAACGTCGTTTGCAAACGTGTTTCCTAAATGAGGTTTGACTTCCTGCTTCACTGATCCACATGCAGAATTCTGACATTTTCCCGTGTTTCGGAGACATTCAGAGGCTGCGGCCTGTGTCTCGACTTGGTGTTTTGATGAAATTCAGAACCTGTTGTTTTGATGGATATGTGGGGATCGGAAAACCTTGCCGTTCCTCTCTCCAGAAACCAGAGTCTGTTTTCTAATTAGAAAAGCAAAACATAAGAATTAGAACCCAGAACTCATGAATTTTAGATGTCCCATCTTGGCCTACGGAGCCAAAATGTTTTAAGAGCTGTACTAGAGACCGACTGAAAATATTCGCACTTTTATCCAGGCACGACGAGATTTAAATCTGATGTAAAGCTTCCTCGATCACAGTGGCAGAGGCACTGTGTAAGTTTATCGTACCGGCAGCATCTGTTGGAAGCTCCTGACTGAATATCAAATCCGACTACATTTCCAGAGCATCATTTTGAAAACCATGATGTTTTCCAGGTTTCCTTCCATTTCATGTAAGTCTGAAAAAGTCATATTTCAGTGTTTAAAAATTTGGAGGCTTGGAGCACCTCGATGTCACGTTCGCTATGGGATGACCTCGCAGTGCCTCATGGGTGCCAAATCGCACCCACGAAGTTCCTGCCCTGGAAGTAAATTTTCTGTAGGAGATAGAACATCCTCCACCACACTCTCTGAGAGAAACGAAAGAGAAGAGGAGTTAATGAAAAAAGAAGAGACAAAGTAAGACGATACAATTAGAGAGAAAAATAGAGCTGAGGAAACACGTTTCACAAATGAGAAACGGCAAAGAGCAAAATGCACACGGCTGAAAACAAGCTGACGGGCAGGGAAAGCGTGAGGTGACGCAGTCAGTCGCTAGCTGAGCGTCAGCTGGATGCTGGACACTGTCCTGACGTGATGGTGGGAAGAGAAAGAGACGGATTCCCTCTCCTCCCAGAGCTCGTGTTCTGGTCGGGGGTGGGGGACGTGGGGGACGTGGTGTCGCAAGTGCTGTGAAGCAAACCAGACGGTGGGCAAAGGGGGGCAAAGGTTAGTGGTTTCCCTGTGGGGTGGAAGGGCCTCTGACACGGTGACATCTGAGCGGAGAACTGATCACGGCGAACGCGGATCGAAAGACCAGAGAAGGGGACGGACGAAGCTGATGCGACGTGAGAGAGTGACGACTGGCACGGAGAAGTGAAAGTCCCAGGTATGATTCACTTTCCCCTAAATAAGAACGAGGTCTGTGGGTAAAGAGAACACGTTATGTTCCCGAAAAGTCTGAGCAACGCTGAAACATTTGGAGAAGCTCAGAGTAACCCGTCACCTCCTAGGGCTCACCTCGCCAGTTCAATGTCACCCGGGAAGTGTAACCTAAGGTTCTTTTTCCTAACGGTTATAAAGGCAAACGGAGCATTCCTAATTGTGCAATAACTCGGGAATCCTAACCGTGAACTTTCTGAAAAGTAGTATTTGTCTAAAGCCAGTGAACCAGGAGAATCAATGTGAAGATGTGGTAATGGAGAAAACAATACATAAGGACTATTTATGAACAATGAATCCATTAACGTAAAATTAATAGTCACAACAATGCGACTTACAGTTAAGGAAAAGAACGTCACAATTTAAGGTACTATATAACTCACGGACGGACGAAAATCCCAGAGCTCACTGACAAAACAGAAAGAAGCGTCGGTGAGCTAATTCCTTGTTTTTCACAGTGAGGAGTCAATGTTCACTTCATTTTTCAAAGTTAATAAATCAAGAAATAAATGTGGTAAAGCTTACCATTTAAAATACAAAAGTAACTTTATATTTCCAGGGGTGTGTGTGTGTGTGTGTGCAGGGGGTGGGGGGGAGGACAGAGTTCAGAAAATTGACCATATAGCACAAAATTAAAAAAAAGAAAGAAAAAACGATAAAAATGCATCTCCAGACCCCTTATAACTGCAACTAATATCAGACAACATTCAACTAAAGATGAAAAAAACAACAACAACTTTAAATCCAGAATGAAAGCGGCCTAAATCTACGTACCAAACGAAGCGAAATAGCATCATGGCAGAAATTGCCAGCCATCCATCAAAATCTCTTCTCCGTTTCCACGGCGACAGAATCCGAGCTGGCCACGTGGCTGCTCACATGCACTGCGTTCTCTCCTCCAGCTAGTGTGGCCTCGGGACTTCTGTGGAACAGTCTCCGCTGGGCCGTGAGCAGATGTAGTGAGTGCCATTCTAGGCCTGGCCCAAAAAGCCCCCCGTTTGTCCCTTCCTGCTCTTCCCCCGTTCCTGTGAGCTGGGATGACAGTGAGCCCCCAGCCATGTGTTGAAGATGGCCAGCTGCTTCGGTCTCCCCTCTAACCGTGGAGCAGTCTCTACACGCCCCACCCTGCTTACTAAAACCCCCATCGCTGACTAGTGAGCCCACGTATAATCGGGAAACAGGACTATCGCAGTTATTCAGATGGAAAGAAAGCAGGATACAGAATTATTTAACCAGATAAAAAGAGGGAAACAAAGTCCGCATGCGTGAGCCATTATGTTTGTTCTGACCATTGAATCAGAGTGAGGATTCAAGGTCCAGTGCAAATATCAAGACCCGCAAAGCCAGTGCCTGAACTTGCGGGGAGAAACCAGGATATAACACAGTAACTTACCTGCGACAAGTGCAATCTACAAACATACGTAATGGTAGCAAAGGACTAACACAGTCACTAACGTCTAAACGTTCAATTCCAGGGTCAAACACCCGAGACGACACCGTCTAGTTCCCCCGAGACATTCCGAAGCTGACCACGTCTGGGTCGCCACAGACAGCCTCCAGGGATTTCA
>NW_011889009.1:1198949-1199603 GCF_000151845.1 Pteropus vampyrus
CTGCTTCGGTCTCCCCTCTAACCGTGGAGCAGTCTCTACACGCCCCACCCTGCTTACTAAAACCCCCATCGCTGACTAGTGAGCCCACGTATAATTGGGAAACAGGACTATCGCAGTTATTCAGATGGAAAGAAAGCAGGATACAGAATTATTTAACCAGATAAAAAGAGGGAAACAAAGTCCACATGCGTGAGCCATTATGTTTGTTCTGACCGTTGAACCAGAGTGAGGATTCAAGGTCCAGTGCAAATATCAAGACCCGCAAAGCCAGTGCCTGAACGTGCGGGGAGAAACCAGGATATAACACGGTAACTTACCTGCGACAAGTGCAATCTACAAACATACGTAATGGTAGCCAGGGACTAACACAGTCACTAACGTCTAAACGTTCAATTCCAGGGTCAAACACCCGAGATGACACCTTCTAGTTCCCCCGAAACATTCCGAAGCTGACCACGTCTGGGTCGCCACAGACAGCCTCCAGGGATTTCAGAATTAGAAATAGTAGAGACTGCATCCTCTTACGTCAAGCAAAAGAAAACAAAACACTACAGTTTGATAACCAAAGAGAAAAGAAAAAAAGCCAACCTCTTAGAAAATTTTGGAATTCTTTTCTAAATCGAAACCCAAACCGAAGCTTCCAAATGCCTACTT
>NW_011889009.1:1200278-1204705 GCF_000151845.1 Pteropus vampyrus
GTCCCTTCCTGCTCTTCCCCCGTTCCTGTGAGCTGGGATGACAGTGAGCCCCCAGCCATGTGTTGAAGATGGCCAGCTGCTTCGGTCTCCCCTCTAACCGTGGAGCAGTCTCTACACGCCCCACCCTGCTTACTAAAACCCCCATCGCTGACTAGTGAGCCCACGTATAATCGGGAAACAGGACTATCGCAGTTATTCAGATGGAAAGAAAGCAGGATACAGAATTATTTAACCAGATAAAAAGAGGGAAACAAAGTCCGCATGCGTGAGCCATTATGTTTGTTCTGACCATTGAATCAGAGTGAGGATTCAAGGTCCAGTGCAAATATCAAGACCCGCAAAGCCAGTGCCTGAACTTGCGGGGAGAAACCAGGATATAACACAGTAACTTACCTGCGACAAGTGCAATCTACAAACATACGTAATGGTAGCAAAGGACTAACACAGTCACTAACGTCTAAACGTTCAATTCCAGGGTCAAACACCCGAGACGACACCGTCTAGTTCCCCCGAGACATTCCGAAGCTGACCACGTCTGGGTCGCCACAGACAGCCTCCAGGGATTTCAGAATTAGACATAGTAGAGACTGCATCCTCTTATGTCAAGCAAAAGAGAACAAAACACTACAGCTTAGTAACCAAAGAGAAAAGAAAAAAAGCCAACCTCTTAGAAAATTTTGGAATTCTTTTCTAAATCGAAACCCAAACCGAAGCTTCCAAATGCCTACTTTATAATCAGATTACTACATCTAAGATGGCCGAAGCCATATTCAGATCAGAAATCAATAGAACTGAACAAGATAATGAAAGATGAATTAAATACTCATCGTTAAGAACATTTCAAATTGCAACAAAATAAGTTAGAAAGCATTGTAAAAAAATGAAACTAATTCAAAAGCAGAAAAGCAACAAATCCAAGAGCTGGTTTTTTGAAGAAAACGGGTAGCTATAATGAGTTCGCCTAATTGAGTGATGAAGGGGGCCGATAACAGCTCACCTTTACCGAGAGTTTAATTTACTGGGCTTAGCACTGTGCGCACCTCGGCTCCCCCTAACGAGGCAGGAGCTCTTGGTACCCCTATTTTGCATAGGAGGAAACTGGGGAACGAAGTTCAAGCATCTTATACAATGTTCCACAAATAGTAACTGAACAGTCAGGTTCACAAAATTAGGAAGATGAAATCATCACAGACACCGAGGAAATTGGAAATTTTCAATTTCAGTGACACACATTAACATTAGAAAATTCTCAAACTCGTAATATGGCCGGTTCAAAGACGCTTCCTGAGGAAAGAAGCTCACCTGTTTTTGAAGATTTGAGAACCGGTGTAGGGGTGGGAAGCGTGTCCCCTAGCCCGTGTCCACTGACGAGCAGCACGGTTCCTCCGTGATGTGACAGGTATCTTACGAACAGCACGAGGGGGACACAAGGGAACAGTGTCCCTAAATGATGGAGCTGGGAGCCCTGCAGCTCTGAGAGACGTGCATTTACTCAGGCACCTGGCTCAGTGTCCCCCCGCCCCCCACCTTGCAAAAAGTGCACCTGGGCACATCCGCCCCGCGACAAAGGTGGCCCCGGCCCGTCTCTCAGAAAGCACCCAAGGGCACCAAGTACACACGACAGCTCCCTTGAATGTGCTTCTCTCTGTCTTCGAGCCCACAGTAAAATGAGAACGAAGAAACTCATTAACATCGGTCACTCCTTAACATCGGTCACTCTCCACCAAGGGCCCCGCCCCCGGCCACGTGCCTGTGTTTGGTAGAGAAATACGACGCTGGGCGGGTAGCCAGCTTACCCATCCTGTGTGCAAACTACTAGGGAGGGTCGAAGTGGCAATTTTGGTTCAAGTATACCGGCGGAGCCCACCCGCGTGGATGCCCGGTCCCCGAGGGGTTGGGGCTCATTCAGAGACGTGCTTGTTTTCTGAGCCTGGGACGGGGCGCTGTCCTCTCTCGTGCAACACGTGTTTCTAGCTCGTCGGACTCCATCGTGTTTCGACGGAGATGCCGCAGACTAGAGAAGCAGAGCCCGTGACCCAGAGGTTTGGCAGCGCGGTCGCGTGCTTCTGGTCGGCATCACGCGCGACTGGGCCGTCGAGGCAGGACGGCTCCAAGCAGAAAGGAAGTGTTTTCCATTCTTCTCTAGATGTCGCTTCCTTACCCCGGAAAAATGTGGGCAGTGGTTCTCCCCCCGCTTTTGAAATCGCCGCTCTGCTCTCCGCGAAAGATTCCGTTTCATTGTAAGATGTTTTTCTGGTTTTGCTTTTGTCGTTGTTGTCATTTCTTACTGCTCTGTGTTAGAGGACAAAGGGTACTCGCCTTTTTGGTATTCGTGAGTCCCTGACTCATACGTTTATTTTGCCTCAATTTAGAAGCAGCCGATCGCCAGTGTCTTCCCGTTAGTCAATATTCATTAACCTTCACCTTGCACACACTTCGCCTGTTTCCTCCACCCACCCAGGGGCAGGACTCAAGTCCAACGACCTGTTTCCTTCCATCCATCCAAAACTGAATGTCTGTGAACACCTACTTCGTTCTGTAAACAAACTTCAGGGACTCCCTATGGTCAGCCTCCTTGAGCCAGTCCAGGCTACTCGCGGGCTTCCAAACAGACACAGAGGAGGTCGCCTTGGCTGAAATGCACCCGCCAGCCCCCTCTGTCACTCCGCCCCCCCATCTCTGTCCTCTCCTCCTCCCCGTCGGTCTTAGAACGCCGCATACTTCCATGCAGTTATAGAATGTAGACTCTCCACTGGAGCAATCATTCTTCGATGAGGCTAATGCTTTCTTCAGGTGAAGTATAAGCCTTCTGAGGCCACACACTCGATGAAGACTGAATAAGGTGGGTTTCTCCGCCCACTACCCACTACAGCGTCCAATACGTAGCAGAAGCCGAATAAATGCTCATCGATTGACAGAAAAACAGAGTGGATAGTAAATATTTCATACGAACAGCGGTTTTCCCAAAAGATGTAATTGTCTGGTTGTCTGAAAACAGGAAAGGAGCTAAGGGGCTGTTTTCATAGTTTTGTGTGTGACTGTCTCAGGGGAATTAGAGAGATTCTGTAAACCTGCACATGTGCATCGAGCCCAGAAAAAGAAAGGTAAAAAAAGAAAAAAATCTTAAGCGCGATGCTTCGAGAGCCGCCGATGAATGCCTTCAGTTGTTGGAAAGCAAAAAGCTGAGCATTCCAACCTCACTTTGTAAAAACAGCTTCTTAGTCACATTCCGAGGCCGGAAGCTTCCACACAAATTGATAACACGAGTGATGTTTCAGCTTCTGTGGAGCAGGGAGGTGAATAAGCGAGACGAGCATCGTCGGCAGCCCAGCGTCTCCCCCGAACGCCTGAAGGGCAGCGTCGTCACCTCGCTGTCGGGTGGACGGAGGACGATCCCTGCGCAATTCCTTCAACTTTTGGCCCAGGGCCCCCGATCCTGGACAGGAGTCTAGTTGGCCACAATTTGGTTAAAATACATCACGCAGAGAACTTTTCCTTAGATTCTTTAACCGGGAAGAGATGCAGGCAGCAAGGCACGGACGGCTTGGGGCAAACCCTGCTCCAACGTGCTCGTCCGCAGGGCTCCCCCGCCCTCATCGGCCGCGGGACCGAAACCAGTGGTCACCCGCCATATCCCAGAGGGTCGTGGTGAAGAAAAATTGGGGTGATATGCGAGAAAGGGCCCTAAAGAGGACTATGATGCTTTCACGTGTAGCGTGTCCTTCTTGAGGGTAGCTCGGTACGGAAACCCGGGTCTGCGTTAGCGGCGTTCCCTTACAGGACGGATAAGAGGAGTTGTCATCACGTGCTGGCACTGGCCTGCTGTACGCATGGCCGCCTGACTGTGGTACGTCCACATTGGTGTCCGGTCGGCGACAGCACAGACCTTTGGCCCAAAGCTCCTACGTAGGCCCGGGGCCTACGTGAATCTGTGCCACGTCCTTCCAACGTGAAGACTCATGACAGTATTAGTCACCGTGCAGGGACCTTTCCCAGCCATCATCCCATTTATTCTCACAGCCACCGAGTCCCTGCGGTGGGTGGCGCCTCCCCTCCGTGAGCGGTGGCCCAGTGGCCGGCCCGGTCCCCACCCCGCCTGACCCGTCCGGAGCGGCACGAAGGGCCGTCCCCCGGAACTCCGCGGCCGAGAGAGGGGGCCCGAGGTCCTGTGACGCCTCCTCGCTGTGGCTGCTCTTCCCTCCTGCTGCCGTGGGGAAGATGACGTATTCCGTGACCCATGCCGTCATCTCTCTGGACGGGTGCTATACTTCTCATCTTCCTTTTGCTGCTTATTCCGTCTCTGCGGACCCGTCCGTGGGACTTGGCCGTTTATCATCATCCTGAGAAGATGAAGGACGGACAGTCTGAACGCTGGGAGGAACGGAGAAAGTGTGTCTGATGCACCAAGCTGCGCCCGGAGAAAGAAA
>NW_011889009.1:1205975-1213572 GCF_000151845.1 Pteropus vampyrus
CCCGTCCGTGGGACTTGGCCGTTTATCATCATCCTGAGAAGATGGACGGACAGTCTGAACGCTGGGAGGAGCGGAGAAAGTGTGTCTGATGCACCAAGCTGCGCCCGGAGAAAGAAAGCCCGTCGCGGAAGCGGAGGGGGGTCTCCTGCGAGGCCCCCGCTTCAGGCGTGGTTTACCCAGTGTGTACGTGTCTGTGTGTGCGGGGGCGGGGGGAGCTCTCCCCCGACACGCAGTGCATTTTCGAGAACACCATCCCGGGCTGTAGCTGAAACCAAGGTGTGCTTCAGGCCCCAGGCAGCAGCTCCCCTTCCAGATCGGAGCAGCCCCCCACCCCTGTCTCCCCGGGCGCCTTGCCCCCCAGCCGTCTCCCCTCGTTCCCCGCTCTCCTCTGCACCCTTCCTGCTGGCGCTGACACCTGCTCGCATCTCTCCCGTCCTAACCCTTCCCCCCTCACCCCACCCCCCGGCCCGGCATCCACACTGTCTCTCTCCACTATTCACAGCCCGACTTCCCAAAACACACGGCACCTGTTCTATATCCTTACCTCCCTGGCTGTCGCCGAGAGGACGCTTCCTAAGGTCGCCAATAATCTTCATGTCACCAAGTCCACAGGACATGTTTTGAGACCTCACCTCTCAGCAGTGCTTAAACGGACAGCCTCCCTGGCCTTGAAGCCATCTTGCCGTGGCTTCCAGGTCGCCGTCCCCTCCTGCTTTGCCCCCCTCTTCGCGGGCAGCTCTCTCTGCATCCCCCGCCGGCTCCCCCTCTCTGCCCGCCATCAGAAGGTTGGCGTCGCGTCCCCTTGGCTTCGCCTAAGGCCCCTTCTCCACCCCGCTGTCCCTCCCTGCGTCGTCTCGCCTGCTTGCGAGAGGTCAGTGGTCAAGAGCCTGCTGTTCGCCAGTGACCCCTGCGCGTGTGTCTTTGGCTCAGGTCTCGCCTCTGACGTCAGACTCATATTCAGCCACCTGCTCGACAGTGCAGTCTGCAGACACTTCGACGTCAATATGCCCAGGACTGAACCCGGAACCTTCTGCCTCCCGGCTCCTGAAGACCTGGTTTTCGGCCAGTTTTCCTTCTGTTGCCCACACACCCAGCGGTGGCGGCACTGTGTGGGGCTTCGTGCCTCCCCCATCAATCAATGACGACGGTCTTTCAAGTCAAGTCCTGACGAATCTGGAATCAATCCACAGCTGTCACTTCCACTGCCCACACCCTGATTTGGGCCACCGCCATCCACGATGAGCTCCTAACCGGTCTCCCTGCTGTCACGCTTGACACCCCCACCCGCCCCCCACAATTCATTCTCCAGCCGTCAGGGGGAAATATACTTTCGACATGAAAATCTGAGCATGGGTGGTGGTGGGGGGGGAGTAGGTGGCAGTAAAGGGCGAACAGGGACACTTCAAACTCTTTAAAAATAAAAAAGCAATTTTTCTAAGATAAAACCCAAAATACTTAGTTCCTCGGATCCACCACAAAGCTTCGGTCCTGCTTTCCCTGCCTCCCCCTCACTTCGCTCAGTCTGCATGGCTCTCTCCTACTCCTCCATCAGCTCTCGAGTCAAATGGCCCTTTGCGGGGAGCCTTCGTGGAGCCCCAAGACCAGAGAGCCCCACGAGTCACATGCTTCCCTCTCCCGAAGAAATAGAAGCAATGATCACAGTCGTAACCGATCATGGGCTAAGCGATCAGCTCCTGGAATCTTTACGCTTCATTAGGGTGACGAAAATGTCCCGAAATTGAGCACGGCGATGGTCAAACATCTTCGTGGATATCTGAAAAGCCGCTGAATTGTATGCCTGAAATCGGTGAATTTATGGCGTGTGAATGACATCTCAATAAAACTGTCTCAAAAAGAAAAAGACAGCCTTGCACAAGAATGAAAGCTCTGGAGGAGGCTGGGGACGTGTCTAGCGTGCTTCTCACTGGGCGCCCAGCAGCGAGGGAGCCCTTGCCCGCGGCTGCTGCTGAATGCTGGCTGAACGGCGGCGAGAGGGTGAGTGAAGGTCAAGGCTGACCCGAGTGGATCTGGCCTTGGAAACGTTTCCTCTTAGATTCTGGGAAAGAAAGGTTGGCTTTGACCTGTTCCATCCCGATTGTTTGAATGCTTTTCACGTAAGTGCCCGTAGGTCTCAGCCCCATGTCAGGGGACCAGTGACCCCCGAACTGAGAGGGTCCAAGCCCATGAGGCCCTGGGGTTTTGTAGCTTCTCTCGGAAAGCCTGCTCGTCACAGCGCCAGGCCAGCTCTGCGTGCCCCTCCCAGGGGCCTGACCTCCTGCTCCCGAGGAGATACCGCTGCATCGCGGTCGCTCTCGTTAGCGTTTGTATTGTGCATCTTCCGAATAGTGTCTTCGTTGTTTGGTACCACATACATCAGTGTCACCAGTGACGAAGCTTCGTAACCAACAGACATCAGTTACTCATGGAGGAAGCCCAAGGAGAGAGTTCAGACTGGCCACGCACCCTTGTTTCTGCAAAACACTAACATCTACTTATTTCACGATCCCTCGAAAGGGAACCAAACGCAGTCGATGAGTCAGTCTGGCTCCACGTGGTTCCATCTCTTTCTACTGTCCTTTCTGGATCGCTGGCTCAAGATGAAACGAGCCACGCTCCAGCCAGCACCTCTGCGATTTGCACGCTAACTACGAAAACCGCCTTATCCGTGTGCCCCAGGCATGTGCGTGGCCGCCTAGGACCGCGTCTAGATGGACGTATGAGGAGAGTCGGTGGATGAGTGGGCTTCAGAGGGAGGGGCGCATTCCAGCTTCTCCCTGAATCAGACTCCTCTCCCCCACACCACGGCATTACTGACTGCGACGTTGCTGCCCGTGCCCAGAATGCTTGAGACATTATTTTAAAGCCTTTCCACCCAATGGCCCACATGGCTTATTTATGTAAGATATTAATGGGGCTAACTGCGAGATGCATCTCCGGGTAAAAATACCCAGCCATGAATGTAAGCTGTCCTGGGGAGTGAACACTAGAACCTCTGGTTTTTGCTAGACTGTGACAGCCTACAATTTACTTCTGTCTTCTGTCAGGTGCCAGCTGGGGGTACAGGGGGGGCTCTGATTGAGCTACGTGCAGAATTTCCTGTAAAGCATTGCCAGATCGGTGAGTTTTCACAGGCATTTGCCTGATTGCTGAGATTTTTTTTTAAAGATTTATTTCTAGATACGTAATGATTGTGAATCTCATAACAAATTCATTTATTCATTCGAAGATGTCAGTTGAGCACTGTTACAGGTGCTTGGGGTGAACGCACAGGTGAGCCCTCTGTTCTCGGGAAGTAGAGACGGAAAAATAAACAAAGACATATCGTCATGTCAGAGATGGATAACAACAGCAAAAAAGCAAAAGCAGGACAGTGGCCAGCGCCCCGCGTCCTCTCCGACCCATCGTGACAACTTAGGTTGGGTTTCTGGACTCAAGCGCTGTTCCTTTCCAATGGAGAGGCGCCGGCCGTAATTAAGAGAGCCGGGACCCATTTGCAGTCGCAGAGTTAAAACTATGGTCGCGGAATTATTGGGTGCCTGCAGCCAGCCAGCCACCTCCGCAAGCCGCTTCCCTCTCTGCCGCCACGTCAGGGGACAGGCAGGCATCTGAGGGCTTCCAGGGGCCCTTGTGTCGAAGTGCTGGCCAGGGCTCTTCTGCAATATTTGTCACGGTTTTTAAAGGCAGAGAATTGCCAATTCTCCACGTCATCTGCTTTGGGAATCCATTCCAAACAATCAGCTCCTCAAAAGGAACTAAATTATACACTTTTTCCCCTGCCGATTGTAGATAAGAGATCAGAGCATTTCTAAAAGCGATTTCTCTTTTGCAGGGAAGAAGTCTAGTGCTGAAAAAAGTCTAGGGCTTAAAAAAAAAAAAAGCAGCCACCACGTCTTTCTGGAAGGGCTGTCGTCTGGGTTATAGCTGCGGGGGTTCAGAGGAGTGGGGGAGGGGTTTTAGTGAAAGCGAAATTGCGATGAATGTCAAGTCTACTTTATTCTCTGCCTACTTGCGATTTCAACTCCTGTTAGCTGATACCGAGTTATACAGTTCTTTTCTGTAGCAAGGTCTCTTGACAGCGACAATTTAGGTACGAATAACCGGGGGACAGGAGTCGTCCGTGGCTCTTTATGTTTGTGGTCGATGGAGAAAGCGGGGCATGGGGTGAGCTTGGAGGGGAGCCCAGGGATCGGGCTGAGTAGCAGGACCGACAGGTGTAAAATCCGTTCTGCACACTGAGGAAAGTTAATCATCAAGGTGCTTTTGTGATAGCCCCCCCAGAAGCAAAACTGGATTCTGCCTGCTTTTCCAGGAAGCGACAAGGAGGCCGTGGCATCTAAAACACCACCGCGAAGATGGGTGGCGGGGAAAGGACGGGACTCAGATGACACAGCAGCAAAGAGCACGTGTCTCTCGCACTTCTCAGGAGCCTTTGGTTGACGTGGGTGAAGAAGGCGCCCTCGGTGACAGGCCTCTCCCAGCTACGGAGGTGTGTTAACCGGGCTTGGGAGCTTCCGGTGCCCCCTCCCCAGAAAGACTTCCTCACCCAGCCGTCACTGGGGGACACGCTCCACCTCGAGCATCCCTTTGGGACATTCTGGGAGATGCTTGCGAATCGCTTGCCCGAGGCGAACATGGCCGGGTCGTATGACCACGTGTACGTGGGCTCATCATCCAGGCTTTCGAAAGGTCGCTCCCTCTCAGCTTCTCTTTCCCCTCCCATCGCCGGTTCGCTGCCTCTCACCTTGACCCATCCAAGTACTCGTCCCGACAGCTTTTCGAACCTGGGTTTGTCCTGGCCCATCTCCCATACACGCATAGTGTCCTACCCAGTTCCTCTTCTGCTCAGAAAAAATTTTTGACTCCCCCCTCTTTAGAGAATAGAGTCCGCATAGATTTCTTGAGCTGTGTCTTAGGAAAAGTCCCACAGACTCCAGACAGTGCTCATTCCTTCTTCTGTGTTATAGTTTTAGATTTGTTGAAATGTCAACGACAGGAACACACCTGAGTTTCTCTCTGTATTTACCCATTTCTTCCTTCATTCCGAGAGGGCAGAGGACGAGAATGCACAAGCACCGTATCCTGATTCCTTCTCTGCCGCCATGTGAGGCTCCTTTCGGTAACACAGAGAAAAACCGCTTAGCTCGGGGGCTCACTGGGAGGTAATGTACATGAAAGTGACACCGTCAGCTCCGGTCCGGACATGGCAGCGTTATTCCCCTCCGCGCCCCATCCCACATCGGTGTGAGCTCAGCAGTGCCTCGGGGGCCATGGTCACGGGAAGCTCAGATTTCTCTGCTTGAGGCCAAACCGTGGCGGGGTTTCAAGCCCAGGCCACATGCTCTGAGACCTGGTCCAGCTCCGCCAGCGTCCAGCCGTCCCCGCTGCCTCAGGCCCCTGCTCTGCGAGGCTGGCTGGTGCGTCCCCTGGCATTTTTGCCTTTGTTCCTCTGTGTTTGTAGACTCAGGCACGAGAAGGACATGGATTCTCATGACCCGTCGCGACTGTGAGAAAGTCCGTCCTGCGTTCTGGGCCTTAAGAAAGGAGGGTCCCAGTAAGTCATGGCCACATCGGTGTTTGGCTTCCTAACGATGAAGAGTTTTATTCTTCTAAAGCTGCAGCTCCTCGTCTGATCGTGGTGCCTTAGCCTTCCCAAGCCGCGGTGGGCTCACTTGGAAGATGCAGGAGGAGGGGTCTGGATGGTCCCCATCTCCTCTCCCCGAGCCTGTGTCATCCGCCCTCTCGTTCGCGCCTCGCTGAGGGCGAACAGCGCGCCGACAGCATCCTTGGCATAAGAGCCCCGAACGACCCTGCCGCCTGGCGCCGCAAAGGCGCGGGAGCCGCAGCCCCCAGCTGGCGCGCGGGATGGAGTCTCCGCGCTCCCGGGGGGATGGACAGTCGCCGGCTGGGGCCGCAGGTGTGCGCAGCGCTCCCAGGTGGCGAGCGGCGCCCTGGTTCGGGCAGAGCAGGTGGTAAGCACACGCCGCCTTTGGCTGCTGTAACCTGTCTCTGGCGGCCTTGCTTTCACACGTAGGCTCTCTGATGTCTCCATCAGCATAGGATGCAAAACAAACAAACAAACAAACAATAGGAAAAACTGGAAGACTCGACGCTTTGGTCCGGCGTGGTCCTCCTCTTACGCCCCCGCCCCTTCGCCATGGCGCTCCCGTAGGGGCGCGGACAGGGCGTCTCTGTGCTGCTCCGGCTGTGCGCGCCCCCCCAAAGCGAGGCTCCGGGGCGCCGCGTCCCCGCGCTGCGGGGGGACCGCCTGCTTCCGCGTGCTGGCTGTGCCCTCCCGCCCACATCCCCTTTCTTACTTGCCGCTGCTCTTGGCCACTCTGGCCTGGGGACCTTGAGCTGATAGAGATGTCCCCGGAATAAGATGATTCTGATGTTTATTTTTTTTCACTCACTTCGCTATGGGATGTTGTCTTTCCCTGAAGTCCCTCCGCGAACAAACAGAAAATGCATCTCTCCCAGTTTCGTGTCCTGCTCGTTTCTGCTCCATTAACACAGAATGGCCTGCCCTGTAAACGGCCACAGCCGGCCGGCCGGCCATCCTTCGCTGGGTTTCTTAGGGAATAGGCAACGATGCCGCAGCAATTTAATTTCGTCTCTGCTACCCAATGAGATGTGGCAGATGGCTGGCCCTGGGAGTCAGCAGATCGAAATAGGGTCTCTTGCAGCACACCCTGTGTTCAAGGTTTATCCTGTTCAAGTGCAGAGAACAGAGCCTTAATCAAAGTGAAAGCCATAGGTGATGAGGGCCCCTACCTCCCTCTCTCTGCCTGCATCCCGAGCATCAATGCAAACACAGCTCTTCCTCCGATGAAAGACCAGCAGACCAGAGTTCCTTCACCATCCCTCCTACCAGTTGAGTTTGAGTGGTGTTTCCGATTTCATGACTACTTAGCACCATCATGGCAAATGATCTCTAGCTGTTTCTTACATCCATCTGTAGAGAGTTGCTTTAGCTAAAGCTTACTGCAGTAAGGGATTGAAAGATTAAACCAAGGAAAATAGTATTATAAATAATAATAGCCAGCACTGACTGAACACTCTGTGTGTCAGAAACTGCTAAGTACTTTGCATGAATTATTACTTCATCTAATCCTCATCGCAACTTTATAAGGTGGGGAGGAGTAGCTGTATCTTAGTGTCAAAGAAACCAAGGTCTAGAAGCGGGGCGGCGGCTTCGTCAAGGTCATTAAGTGGTAGAAGCTAGAATTCCAACCCGAGTTAGCCCGCTTCCAGAGTCCACACTCCCAAGCACGGCCCGCTGTCTCTGGGAGGAGCTGGAACCCAGACTTATTTTCTCGCATTGTCCAACAGCATTTTCTCAACCTGCATCTTCTCTCCCTAAGCGAATTAACGACCCATCCTGAGCTTGGAGATCCCCACGTGGACTGGATAAGATGAAACGTGGCCACTGAGTGCTTTGTGTTGTGTCAGCCACAGAGCGGGGGTTCAGAAAGTGCCGGTTACGTTTCTCGAGAGGCATCTCCACGTAGATACTTAGTTTTTATGTGTAAGGAGACATTTGGATGTACACCTTCTGCAAAAGATCTCTTTTGCAGGTCACTTTATCAAATGTAAAGAA
>NW_011889009.1:1213622-1218098 GCF_000151845.1 Pteropus vampyrus
TCCATTAACACAGAATGGCCTGCCCTGTAAACGGCCACAGCCGGCCGGCCGGCCATCCTTCGCTGGGTTTCTTAGGGAATAGGCAACGATGCCGCAGCAATTTAATTTCGTCTCTGCTACCCAATGAGATGTGGCAGATGGCTGGCCCTGGGAGTCAGCAGATCGAAATAGGGTCTCTTGCAGCACACCCTGTGTTCAAGGTTTATCCTGTTCAAGTGCAGAGAACAGAGCCTTAATCAAAGTGAAAGCCATAGGTGATGAGGGCCCCTACCTCCCTCTCTCTGCCTGCATCCCGAGCATCAATGCAAACACAGCTCTTCCTCCGATGAAAGACCAGCAGACCAGAGTTCCTTCACCATCCCTCCTACCAGTTGAGTTTGAGTGGTGTTTCCGATTTCATGACTACTTAGCACCATCATGGCAAATGATCTCTAGCTGTTTCTTACATCCATCTGTAGAGAGTTGCTTTAGCTAAAGCTTACTGCAGTAAGGGATTGAAAGATTAAACCAAGGAAAATAGTATTATAAATAATAATAGCCAGCACTGACTGAACACTCTGTGTGTCAGAAACTGCTAAGTACTTTGCATGAATTATTACTTCATCTAATCCTCATCGCAACTTTATAAGGTGGGGAGGAGTAGCTGTATCTTAGTGTCAAAGAAACCAAGGTCTAGAAGCGGGGCGGCGGCTTCGTCAAGGTCATTAAGTGGTAGAAGCTAGAATTCCAACCCGAGTTAGCCCGCTTCCAGAGTCCACACTCCCAAGCACGGCCCGCTGTCTCTGGGAGGAGCTGGAACCCAGACTTATTTTCTCGCATTGTCCAACAGCATTTTCTCAACCTGCATCTTCTCTCCCTAAGCGAATTATCGACCCATCCTGAGCTTGGAGATCCCCACGTGGACTGGATAAGATGAAACGTGGCCACTGAGTGCTTTGTGTTGTGTCAGCCACAGAGCGGGGGTTCAGAAAGTGCCGGTTATGTTTCTCGAGAGGCATCTCCACGTAGATACTTAGTTTTTATGTGTAAGGAGACATTTGGATGTACACCTTCTGCAAAAGATCTCTTTTGCAGGTCACTTTATCAAATGTAAAGAATGGTCTTGCTAGCAAACGAAACGGTCAGTGAAGTGAGCTGTTTCCTCTCAAAGATTTATGTGTCAGTAGCCAAGTCGAGCCCACCCAGCTTTCGGCCTCGAGGGAGAGAAGGAACGGGAGGCCACGTGCGACTTCACCGTGGGGCCTGGCTGAGCAGCTTCACATTTCCCTTCTTTAGCTGAGCTGCATCCCCTGCCTGTTGCAGACCACGCAGAAGGTAGAAAACATTTCGTCGCTACCTCTTGTTCACCCCGGATCATAGCGAAGCCTTCGTGGTTAGAGTCTACTGAAACCCTGGGGCTTCCTCTTTCCATTCGCTGTTTCCTCCTGGTTTTCTAGGGGCTGGTTTCAAGAGAGGCTCGAGAAATCACGCAGGGTAATTGAAGGATCGGTGTACTGTAATTAGGCAGCGAGATGCACTGCGCAGCACATTTCAGGTTGATTGTAGTCAGGCGACGCAGTGTCTGCTGGGTAAAGCTTGAAGGAGAGGCTTATTTTAATAACACGTTAAGTGAAATTGCCACCTGTAGGCTGGCCTGTGCTGTTAAGACCATGGGGATGCATTTATACGTAAAAACTAGTAAGGCCTCTGACACCCCTTCATCTAGCTTCACGTAGGTCATGTCCTAACAAATAAGGATGCCCAGTTCACTGCTAGTGCGGGAAATGCTCACTGCATGGCATTAAATGACCTTTTGATACATTTCGAACCAGTCTGGTTTCCTTCCAGCCCTCACAGCTATCCTTTCTAATCATGCGGTTTGTGCCTAGCTGAATATTTAACTAATTTTATCGCTAGCTTAGAGCACGATTTGGGAAGTAAGGAGGAAAATATCCTAAAAATCCAACATATTCCTAGCTCAGATGTAAATTACTTTTAGATTACTTGGCATTTTGGAAAATGTACTGCAATTGTATCAAAAAACCAAATGTGCAAAGATAAAGTGTCCCTTAATTTAAAAAAAAAAGGCTCAGAAAACTTGGGAGTGTAGATAATTATGTGCATGGGTACAGTGGAAGCAAGTGCTTATTTTATCATGGTGATAGTTATGCATCCAGATGGTACCCCATAGAAAGCTTTCTAAGAATCATTATTCACAGGAAGTTATCAAAAGATGCTCTTGTGTGTTCCTGATTCACATGTCTGGGTTGCTTCTGTCTCATTGGAACGCTTGGGGGCATGGCTTTCTCTGGGAGCTCACCTGTCCTGGGGGTGTCTGGCTCAAGGTAATGTGAAGCAATGACAACAGTGACCTACTACAAACCGTGTCTCCTGAGACTCTCAGGAGACAGATTGATTAAATGAGATAAATACAGAAGCGTGCGCACGCGTGTGTGTGTGTGTGTGTGTGTGTGTGTGTGAACAAAGAGACAGATATCCAGGACATAGTTCTAAAGGCATATTTAATAAACAGGATCCTTAATGCAAATGGCCAATAGATACATGGAAAGATGCTCAGCATCACTAACCACCAGGGAAGTGCCAATCAAAACCACAGTGGACGTCACCTCTCACCTGTTAGGGTTCCAGTTATCGAAAGGACAAAAGGTAAGTGTTGGCAAAGATACAGAGGAAGGGGAGCCCTTGTACACTGCCGGTGGGAATGTGGATTAGTACAGCCATTATGGAAAACAGTATGGAGGCTCCTCAAAAATAATTAAAATCAGATGTACCATATGATCCAGAAATCCCATTCCTGGGTT
Source organism: Pteropus vampyrus (assembly GCF_000151845.1). Taxonomy (NCBI): domain Eukaryota; kingdom Metazoa; phylum Chordata; class Mammalia; order Chiroptera; family Pteropodidae; genus Pteropus; species Pteropus vampyrus. The sequence continues at coordinate 1,216,424 of NW_011889009.1, forward strand.
GATAGCCAAAGGAAATGAAATCGGTATCTTGAAGAGACATCTGCTCCCCCATGTTCGTTGTGGCCTCATTCGTAATAGCCAAGATGTGGAAATCACCATAAAGTCTATCAACAGATGAATGAATAAAGATAATGTGATATTTATATATCACATGTCGTGAATGCCTGCGTCTCGTACACTTGAGGTTTGCTGAGAGTAAATCTTCACTGTTCTCACCGCAAAAAAAAAAAAAAAAAGAAAGAAAGAAAATGGTAATTACGTGGGGTGATGGATGTTAGTCAGATTAACTGATTTCACGATATTCACAATGTGTGTATATCGAAACATCAAGTTGTACACCTTAAATGTTTTGTTTGTCAATTATACCTCAACAATGCTATTTAATCCATGTTGTTGCAAATGATAGGATTTAGTTCTTTTTCATTGCTAAATAATATTCCACTGCATATATGTACCGCCTGTTCTTTATCCATTCGTCTATCAATGGACACCTAGGTCCTTCGGCTATTAGTAGCAACGCTGCAATGAAATAGGAATGCATGTGTCTTTTTGAATCAGTGTTTTGTTTTCTTCAGACAAGTACCAGGAAGTAGCATTGCTGGGTCATATATCAGCTCTATTTTTAATTCTTTGAGGAAGTTCCACACTGTTTTCCATAGCAGCTGTACTAACTTACAATCCCACCAACAGTGTACGAGGTTTCCCTTTTCCCCACATCCTCCCCAACACGTGTTATTTGTTGATTTATTGATGATAGCCATTCTGACAGGTGGGAGGTGATATCTCGTTATGGTTTTAATTTGCATTTACCTGATGATTACTGACGCTGAGCATCTTTTCACATGTTTATTGGCCATCTGTATGTCCTCTTGGGAGAAATTTCTATTCAGGTCCTTTGCCCATTCGTTAATTGGATTGCGTCATTTTTCTTCTTTTTTTTTAGTGCTATGTTGTATGAGTTCTTTATAAATTTTGGCTATTAACCCCTTATCGGATATGTAATTTGCAAATATATTCTCCCATTCAGTAAGTTGTCCTTTTATTTGGTTGATGATTTCCTTCACTATGCAAAAACCTTTTAGTTTGATGTAGTCCCATTTATTTTTTCTTTTGTTTCTCTTGCTTGAGGAGCTAGATCTAAAAAGCTATTGCTAAGAGCTATGTCAAAGAGTCTACTGCCTATGTTTTCTTTTAGGAGTTTTATAATTTCAGGTCTCACCTTTGTCTTTAATAATCCATTTTGATTTTATTTGTATATGATGCAAGAAAGTGGTCCGATTTTATTTTTTTGCACGTATCTGTCCAGCTTTGCCAATACCACTAATCGAAGAGACTGTCTTTTCCCCATCGTATATTCTTGTCTCCTTTGTCATAGATTAATTGCCCATATAAATGGGGATTTAGTTCTGGGCTCTTTAGTCTACTCCATTGATGTATGTGTCTGTTTTTGTGCCAGTACCATGCTGTTTTGATTAGTGTAGTTTTGTAGTGTAGTTGATAGCAGAGACATATGATTATATGGTATACGATCCTTTAATGTATTGTTGAAGCCACTGCGCTAACATTTGTTGAGAATGTTTGCATCTATGTTCATCAAAGATTTTGGCCTATAATTTCTTTTTATAATGTCTTTATCTGATTTTGGTATCAGGGGACTGCTGGCTTTATAAAATGA
>NW_011889009.1:1218670-1219079 GCF_000151845.1 Pteropus vampyrus
CAACTCAGATTCGAGGGTGGAGTGACAGTCTCCACCTTGAGGGTGGTGGCCACAAAGTCACATTGCAAAGAGCATGGCCAGAGGGAAGGTAAAGAACTCTGGGTTTGATTTTCGTTTGCAGTTTATCTCACTGGGACGATTTTATGCACACAGAGATATGAATGAAAAAGCTCGTTTCAGCTGTTGGAATGAGGAGCGATGATCGGAGTGCAAGATTAGGTGTCAGAGTTTAGAAGATTTTGTTTTTCCTGTCCATTTTAGGTGTCCGTTCTCTCAGAATTCGACCTCGTCTGTTTTGGTGTCGCTGCCCTCTGTCCTCATTTGGCTGCATTTTCAGGCGACTGGGATTTTCGGGTGCCCGAGATCATTTAAGAGGCAGATCTTGGCTAGCCTTCTGTATTTGGAATAT
>NW_011889009.1:1219129-1222673 GCF_000151845.1 Pteropus vampyrus
TCCTCATTTGGCTGCATTTTCAGGCGACTGGGATTTTCGGGTGCCCGAGATCATTTAAGAGGCAGATCTTGGCTAGCCTTCTGTATTTGGAATATTTGTACTGTGCAGTTGAGTCTTTCTGGCTGTCATAGTTTATTTTTCTAAGATGTTCATACTCAGTTACTTTGCATCGTGTAAGAAAGTCCTATCTTCTAATTGAGTGCTAGCAAAATAAAAATATGTATATATTTTTTGAAACACTGTTCGGGGCCAAAAATATGTCTTCTGGCAACATTTGTGAACCTTCGATTTGCAACTCCTGCGAAAGTCTTGGGAGCCCAGACCAGAGATTGCCAACCCACAGGCCAAGGTAGGTAAGGTCTGAATGAATTGTCGAGCGTGTTATCTGGGAGGCAGTAGGAAGTGGAGAACCTGGTAGACCAGCAGCTCTTGACATTTGCTGCATGTTAAAATCACCTGGGGAGCTTTGAAAAATGCCCAGGCTGCATTCCAGACTAATTAAAACAGACTCTCTGGGAGTGAGACATGGATACCCATACGTTTTAAAGCTCATGGGTCATTCCAATATGTAGCACAATTTATTAACAAGTCAATCGAGCTAAGATTTCTTAGTCTTTTAATGTGCAGACGAATGACATGGAGACTTTGTTAAAATGCAGGTTCCGATTGGTCAGGTCTGGGGTGGGCCTGAGAGGCTGTGTCTTCCCCCAAGTTCCTGAGTAGTGCCAGCGTGGCGGCTGCTTTTCAGACCACGTCATGAAGAGCATGGGCCTGCAGCAGAGCTCTCAAGCAGCCCACAGACTGCTGTGTTTTCTAGTTTTCTAGTTTTTTCTTTTTTTTCCTGGTTGGCGTATTGCATACGTAATCACAGACTTAGTCAACACTTCAAAATCAAGAGGTTTCTCATAAAAATTCTTATTTCTGATATCCTCTGGAAAAAAAAGAAAGATCTGATGACACCGGCTCTGAATTTCCATATAGACTGGTGTCAGAGTGACTGCCCCTCGCGAGGGGGTGCTGGCGAGTGGCCACGCAGGGCTCTGAAATGCCTTTCCCTGTGCTTGTTTATGAATAGGACAAATCTGTTTTTCCATATGGGCCGGCAGGTCTATGCACAGCACGTGCGTGCTCAGCGAAAACCGGGAGGACAGAAGCCAAGCACCTAGGTGACAAAAGGTGAAAGAGGAAACATGCATGTGTCTGTCAGTGGGGACCCCGTCGGTCGCATCAGAAGCCCGCAGCTGTTTAAGGGGGAACGTGAGCGAGGAGGGGTTTAGGACGCGGATAGCAAGGCAGCTCGGGGGTACACAGCGCAGTGGGGTTTCAGAAAAGAGTGGGCCCAAGGACATGGGTGTCACCAAGGAGGATGTCACAAGCAGCTTCGTGACGTCTCGGCTTCTCTCTGCCCTTCTCCCTCACTCCACGTCCTTGCCTGGCTTTCTCCAGTTCACCTAGGACGAGGCGTGGCCACCAGCCCCGCCCGGTCTTGCAGGCTAGGGGGCCTTGCGTGCAGCCCCAGTTCACATTCCCGTGGGAGGGGTCGTGATTGGCTCCGCCTGGAGGGCTGGAGGGTGACCTCTGCCTTTCCCAGACAGGAAATAGTCTCCCTGCCCTTCTGCAGAAGTCAAGGGGTCAGACACGGTTTGACTCACTCACTCCTCTGGTGACTTCTTAAATCGTTCATGAACCTTAGAACCCTTGTGACTATGAAGCGGTGAATGCTTTAAAAGTGGATCTGAAAACATCTCTTTTCAAGAAGTTGGAGTATATCATCCACGTGCTTCATCTAAACAAAATACTATGTAAATGAACGATCGCAAAAGAAGAGCAGAGAACTTAAATTGGGGAAAACCGAGCAAACGAGGTGAACAACGGGATGCCTGTAAATGGACACGCGTAGTGGGCACTGCGAAGTAAGGGGGAACGAAGGCCACACTTCTCCAATCAGAAGGCTCCGGTGGGGACTGGTTCCTAATAAGGAAATGAGCTGGGAGGTGGAGAGGCAGGTGAAACAGAAAGTTCCAGATGCCTCAAAGTGGTGGCGATGTGGGATAGACTGTTTAAAAAGGAGTAAGGGTTAGAGAAGAGTGTATCAGCGACCCCACCTGACCTGCCCATCGCGTGGCCGTGTAGAAATCCTGGACCCGCTAAAATGGCCCTGTTCGAATTCAGGTGGGATCCACGGGGGAAAGCGCTAGACAGGATAAACAAGCAGTGTCATGCGATGCTAAACGAAATATGTGCGCACCAAAACCAACAGCAACTAAATACGTAAAGTAAGGGACAGCGACACAAATTCAGTTAAACCGGGCAACTCAGTCACCTCTCAGAACTGTAAAGACAGTGTTTGAAATATGCTGTGATTTCAGAATACTTTAAGGTAAAGGAAAATTGTGGAGATAGTACAGAGAGTTCACATATTCCCCATATGCGATTTCTCCTGTTATTAACATCTTACAGATGGTACATTTGTCATAATCATCCAATATTGATACGTTACTATGAACTAAATACGTACCTTGTTTATATTTTATAGTTTTTTAATTTAAGATCTTTTTTGTTTGTTTTACGATCTCATCCAGGATACCACATTATATTTAGTCATCATGTGTCCTCAGGTTCCTCTTAGGTGTGACAGTTTCTCAGACTTTCCTTGTTTTTGATGTTGACAGTTGTTTATTATTTTGGTGGGGGTGGCGTAACAGCTCTGCTGAGATATAATTCACATAATGATACAATTTAGCCATTTGAAATGTGCTATTCAATATTTTTTACTATAGCCACAGACTTGTGCAAATGCCGCCACAGTCAATTTCAAAACATTTTCATCACCCTAAAAAGAAACCCTGTTCTCTTTATTTATCACCTCCCAAAGCCCCCATCCCTTCAGCTCTAGGCAACCACTGATCTGCTTCCGGGCTTGATAAATTTAATCTGGGCGTTTCATATAGATGGGACAATGCATGGCTTTTTGTGGCTGGCTTTTTTCACTTAGCATAATATTTTCAAGATCCATTCACGTTTGCAGCATGCGTCGGCACTTTGTTCGTTATGACCAGACGGCATTCATTGTCCGTGTGTACCACATTTACCCATCCATCAGTTGAGGGCATTTGAGTGGTTTCTATTTTTGACTATTATAAATACCACTACTAATTTTTTTTAAACAGCTCTGAATAGTTTTTAGTGTACAAATCTTGCATGTCTTTTAATTTGTTCCTAAGTGTTTTATTTTTATTATTTTTTGTGCCATTGTAAATAGAATTGTTTTATTTTCAGGTCGTTCATTGAAAGTCTGTAGAAACACAACCATTTCGTGCATGTGGACCTTGTATCTCGCAACCATGTTGAAGTCATTTATTAGCTCTGCTATTTTTTTGTGTGCGTAGATGCTTTAGTCTCAAATTACATCTTTGAACATTGTGTGCCTGTCAATCTAGATTTACAATGATTGTTTTATGCAGTTGTCTTTTAAATCAGTAGATGGGGAAAAAAAGGAGTTACCAACAAAAAATACATCTGTGAGGTCATTTATATTGAACTG
>NW_011889009.1:1222723-1224589 GCF_000151845.1 Pteropus vampyrus
TTATAAATACCACTACTAATTTTTTTTAAACAGCTCTGAATAGTTTTTAGTGTACAAATCTTGCATGTCTTTTAATTTGTTCCTAAGTGTTTTATTTTTATTATTTTTTGTGCCATTGTAAATAGAATTGTTTTATTTTCAGGTCGTTCATTGAAAGTCTGTAGAAACACAACCATTTCGTGCGTGTGGACCTTGTATCTCGCAACCAAGTTGAAGTCATTTATTAGCTCTGCTATTTTTTTGTGTGCGTAGATGCTTTAGTCTCAAATTACATCTTTGAACATTGTGTGCCTGTCAATCTAGATTTACAATGATTGTTTTATGCAGTTGTCTTTTAAATCAGTAGATGGGGAAAAAAAGGAGTTACCAACAAAAAATACATCTGTGAGGTCATTTATATTGAACTGTGTAGTTAACTTTGCTGGGGATCTTTATTTCTTCGCGTGGCTGCAGGTTGCTGCCTAATGGCCTTTCATTTCGGCCTGAGGAATTCTCTTCAGTGTTTCATGTCAGGCTGGTCTGCTAGTGATGAAGTCTCAGCTTTCGTTTATCTGGGAATGTTTAAAATTCCCCTTCATTGTTTTTGAGGGATAGTTTTTCTAGATATAGGATTCTCGCTTGACAGTTGTTTTCTTTTACACTTTCAATATGTCATCCCATTGCCTCTGGCTGCCAGAGTTTCTGATGAGAAATCGGTATTAGTCTTATTGAGGATCACTTGTTCGTGAAGTGTCACTTATCACTTGCTGTTTTAAGTATTCTCTCTTTGTCTTTAGCTTTGGACTATTTGGTTGTAATATCTAGATGTGACTCTCTTTAAATTTATTTTACTTGGAGTTCGTTGAGCTTCCTCGGAGTGTAGATTCATTTATTTCATCGAAATTTGGAAGTCGTTTCTTTGAATATTTTTTCTGCTTCTTTCTCGCACTCTCTATTCTCTCTTAATGGGGCTCCTACCATTCTTGTGTTGTTCTGCTCGATGATGTCACCAAAGACCCTTGCAGGTCTTTGAAATTCTATTAATTTTTCTTCATTCTTTTTTCTTTCTGTTCCTCTGACTCAATCTCAGTCAATCTGTATTCATTTTTACTCATTCTTTCTTCTGCCTCCTGACATGCGTGTTATATCTTACGATGAACTCATCTAGTGAATTTTTCGTTTCTAACTCCAGCTTTTCTATTTGTTTCTTTTTTACAATTTCTAACTTTTTATTGGTATTCTGTGTTTGGTGACACATTGTTTCCTAATTCCTTCTTTAGACACGATTTTCTTTAGCTCTTTGAACATGTTTAAAAGAACTGACTTAAAGTCTTGGTCTAGCAAGACCAAGGTTAGACTTCCTCAGGGACAATTTCCACTTGGTTCCTGTATATGGATCATATCTTTTTTCGTGCTTTCGTTGTTGTCGAAAACTAGACATTTCAAATGATACGTATGACAACTCTGAGAACCAGATTCTCTCCGCTTCCCAAGGTTTGCTGCTGCTGCTCGTTGTAGTTTCTTTGTTTAGTTACTGTTGAAATAATTCTCTAAAGTCCATATCTGTGTCATGTGTGGACACTGCCATTTCTACTTGTTTAGCTCAGTAATCAGCTAATAATTGGACAGAAATTGCCTTCAGTGCCTAGAACCAATAAATCTATGGGTGTTTGCCAAGTGGCTGGGTCCGTGTTGGGCCTGTCGTCCCCATTCAGCTGGGGGACTTATCACTCTGCCTCAGTCTTCACCCGCTGCTTCCCCTGAGCCTCAAGGTTAACCAGAGAAGATCACTTAGGGCTTTTCTCAGGCCTTGGGTATTTGCCGAGGGCACGTGCAGCCCTGTGCGTGTGCCTGACCTGTTAGGCCCTGTGGACGTCTCATTCCTCA
>NW_011889009.1:1225784-1228793 GCF_000151845.1 Pteropus vampyrus
GGGGACTTATCACTCTGCCTCAGTCTTCACTCGCTGCTTCCCCTGAGCCTCAAGGTTAACCAGAGAAGGTCACTTAGGGCTTTTCTCAGGCCTTGGGTATTTGCCGAGGGCACGTGCAGCCCTGTGCGTGTGCCTGACCTGTTAGGCCCTGTGGACGTCTCATTCCTCATCCCTTTCGAGCTTTTTGGTTAGTGCATTGTTTGCTTTATCTGTTATTCGTTGCCTCAGACAGCCGAGCTTTAAAAACACTCGACAGATGCTTTCTAAGGTGAAGCTTTAGCATTGGGCTAATTTGAATGAGGTCAAACAAAGGCTAGTTTTTAGAGTGAGTTCTCTAGGGAACTACAGGATTGATCAAATGATGATTCCTTTTTGGCCCTGAAGCTTTGAGAGCGAGCTTTGGCCCCGTTCTGCTCCGCAAGATTGAAACGAGCGAGGAGCTCTAACCGTGCACAGATTACAGGAGAGTGCTTCGTGCAGCTCTGCTCCGTCTCGTACTGGGAATGCAGGCTGCCTTTCTAAGACTCCACAGTGGCGGGGAGTGGGAAACGGTCAGTTCAAGTACTACAGAGCTTGCTGTTCTTGCTGAGATTCAGTGTTTTGTTTTTTATTTATTTTTTGACTAAATGCTCTCAAAGTTGCTACAAGGGCTAAGTTAATTTTCAGAGTTTTCAGAGAGCTGATTCTGACTGTTTTTGCATTTTTTTATCACTTTTTTGAAGGGAGAACTTTGGTGGGTCCTTTTCCTGTCATTTTTGTGGATATCTCAACTTTGAGAGTTTTGAGTACTAGTCAGATATTTTCTAGAGTGCTCTTCAAGAGGGATTTGCCTACTTTTTACTCATGATTAGACTGGAGTTATGTTTTTTGGGGAGAAATACCACAGAGGTGAAGTGTCATTCCCATTATATCATATCCAGAGGACACACTACCAGAGTGACTTATGTAAATGTTAACCTTGATCACCTGGACGAGGTGGTGTTTGTCGTGTTTCTGCACTGTCACTGTGAGGTTACGTTCCCCCTCTGTCCGCTCTGTATTGTGGGGGTAGAAGTCACTGCTTCGTGTCACTGAGAGTAGACTCACTGTGTAAATTACTTGCAATTCTACGTGAGAGATTTCTCTGTTCCCCTCCACCGCCCAATTACTTATTTATTCAATCATTTATTTATGGCAGTATGGACTCTTAGAAATTTATTTTACATTTTAAGTTAAAACCCCATACTATTTATTTATTTTTTGCTCAAACAGCCCTAGCTTGGTTATTGGGCACTCCTTTGGTTGGCTCCATTCTCCTTTTGAGAAAGGATTTTTAAAAAATGATATAGTGGAATTTGATCATATTCAAAGTTGATTCGATAACTATATATAGACCTTTATATCTTTCAAATACAAAACAGAGTTTTTCTGTGTTCATGTATATGTTTAAAAATGACCTTGGCCATGAATAAAGCCTTAAAATTTTTCTGAACATATCTTCTTATTATAATCTAATAAGACTGGAATAATGAGAGGATGATTTAAACAATCTTATTTGAAAATTAAGAAACACATTTTTAGAAAACCTCGCATTAGAGAAGACATTTAAAGGAAACCACAAAATAAAAAGACCCAGCACAGCTGAACTCTCTAAAATCTAGAGCTTTAAATGTTTTATTTTTTAAAGAAGAAAGACAAAATTATTAAAGGAACGAAATTCCCATTGTATGAAGTTAGAAGAAGTAACCAAATAAACTAAGGTGCTAAGAAGAGAGAATTAATAGAGATAAAGGTTGAAATAATGAAACGGAAAAAGAGAGAAGATAAATAAACTCTGAAATTGGTTCCTTTGCAAAAACCAATAAAGCAGAAACATTTGCAAGCCTAATTAAGATGAGCGAGAGAACAAAAAAGGCAAGATTGAAACGAGCCAGGAGCTCTAACCGTTCACAGATTACAGGAGAGTGCTTCGTGCAGCTCCGCGACAGCCAGATTTCAGACCGAAGGAAGTAGATGATTTCTAGCAAAGTGAAAATCAAGAAATTGTACTCAGGAATCGAAGATCACGGCACATAGCCGTGTCTAAGTTCATGGATTTGGGGGAGTCTGTTCCCCTCACTTTCCTGGAAGGGCAGGGAGAATGGGCTCACGGGCGAGCAGTCATAGGCCGATCCTGTGGACATCTACGAGGCTGTCTGTATCAAGACACTGGGCTTTAAAATGGCTTATACTTTACGAACAAGCAATTTACAACATATAAGAACTGGCCAACAAAAATGAAATATGCATATTTTAGCAGATTGGCTAGATTACAAGGGTTAGTAAGGCCCAGTGATGATAAAGGCATGGAAAAAAGAGAAATTCTCATATATACTCCTGGTGTAAGGAAACATTTGTTCATTTCTAAAATATAATCAAGCTGAAGATATCAAAATATAATTTCTGAATTATCCGTTAGCCCAGTATTATGGCTTACAATAGTTTTCTCTTGAAAACAATCAGACAGGTACACATAGAAATGTTCACTGAAGCACGGTTTATGATAATAAAAGGGAAACGAGTCTAAAAGTATATCTCTTAGGGATGAGTTAATTAATATAAGATAAACGAATATGAGAACCCCTAAAAGAGATGGGGTAGATTTGTTTTAACATAAAAAATATTCAAAGAATGTGTTTCGTTTATCTGTTGCTGTTACAAACAAGTCCAGAATTTCGGAGTTTAAAACAAGCATTGTCATTTAGAAAGACCTCTCTGTCTGCAGGGCCCGCCTGGTTGAGGGGCCTCATTTAGGTGGCCGTCGCGGTGGGCTATGCGAGACAAGCAAAGACGTAGCCAACATCATGTTGTATTTTAAGTTTTTCCCTCAGTATTCCATGATTAGTACTTTCCCACTTCATTAAAAATTTCTTGGTAATTAAAAAAAAAAAAGCACTATTTTGCCCTGCTTCTGATTTTGTCCATCAAGAATCAGGAGAGGCTCAGCTGGGTGGTTTGTCTTTCACCCACCCACATGCGTCCCACTGGGTC
>NW_011889009.1:1228843-1231180 GCF_000151845.1 Pteropus vampyrus
AAGCAAAGACGTAGCCAACATCATGTTGTATTTTAAGTTTTTCCCTCGGTATTCCATGATTAGTACTTTCCCACTTCATTAAAAATTTCTTGGTAATTAAAAAAAAAAAAGCACTATTTTGCCCTGCTTCTGATTTTGTCCATCAAGAATCAGGAGAGGCTCAGCTGGGTGGTTTGTCTTTCACCCACCCACATGCGTCCCACTGGGTCAGCTGGACGGAAGGGTCCACTCCAAGATGTCGTGCTCTTCTACGTGTCCAGCGCCTCGGTGGCCTTCGGTTTCTCCACTTCTCAACGTGGAATCTCATCTTCCAGTCCTCCTTGGGCTTGCTCACAGCATGGTGGTCTCAGGATCGTCCCGCTCCTTACCTGGCGGCCAGCTTCCAGGAAGTAGGAAGCGGAAGTTGCCATGCCAGTTAAGGGCTGTGCATGGAACCCGTGTAACATTATGGCAGCCAAACGCGATTGATCGAAGCTCTCTAAAGAAAGGGCTGCTCGGATCCCAGGGGCTGGAGAAGTAGCATTTCTTGATGAGATAAGGGCAAGGACACCTGCCAAAGGCCGGACGAGACGAGGGTGCTGTCATGGTCATCTTCGGAAAACACAGTCTGCCACGCCATCCGGCATACGGTTCGATTTACGTAAATACTGATGTCTCTTCATGTTTAAAAATCTCGAAAATAGAGAGATGATGTTTCTGTGGGACATAGCAAGTTTGAATACACACTGCTTTTATTTTAGATTCTTTGATTCTTTATTTTTTTTTTTTTACAATAAAGACGAATTAGTTTTATACACAATTTTGATATTAAAAAGAATAAGAAATATGTTTTTTAAAGTTGTTTGCTCAAAGAATTTGCAGTGCTCAAAGCATGCATTTAAACAGATGACATTTTCTCCCCTATGGAAAATTTCAGGGGAGGGGAGGAACCTCTAAATTTAAGTTTCCATATTTACAGATGGAGTAGGAGTGATAGCTTCTTAGCAAAATTGAATTTAAATAATGGATTCAAATAATAGAAGCCATTATTCAGGATGAGCTTAATGCAGTTCCCACCCAGATGAAAGATTTAGGCAATGAAATGGAACACATAAAAGCCTTACAGTTGCTTCATGCAAATTATGTCACATTAAATAAAAACTTAACCAAAAAATTAAAAATGAACCTGACAGAAAATTTCAAGGAAGAAGGGCTAAGGGGTTAAGTATCCTTTTCAGCAGCCGGAAAAATGATGTTAGCCTTTAGTGGGCATCGGTGGCTTCTACTCTATTTTCGGTATCATCATTCCTATAGCTATGAGTTATCAGAATAACAACAAATGTGTATACTCGAAGGGTTTTCATTGCCTTCACTCATCTTCTCAAACATACCCAGAAGTCATAATGCTAGAATTACATCGACACAATCATCCCCATGGAAACAGAGCCTGGTGTCATAAACATGGCATTATGACTTCTCAGCAGGAGGAGGCAGATGGAATGTTGGCACTAGATCTGTAAGATTTATTAAAAAAAGCAAATGTCAGAGAGAATAACACCAAGGCAAAAAAAAAGGGCAGGGGGAGGTTGGAGTTACCTTCATAATGTGCATGGCTTGTTTGGTTTTTGATGTTTTCCAAGGGTTTGTCCCCCTCTGGCAGGACTTGATTTTGCCTGTTCTCACAGAGCTCACTGGCCGTTCATCTCGAGGCCGCGGCTTCAGGTGGGGGAGGGGAGGCTGGGCCTCGGAAGAGGGAGCTGGCCTGGTGGGGGTGCCCTGCCACGCCGGGCCTCCTGACCTCTCTCCCACACGGTTCCATTTTCTCTTCAGTGCCTCGCTTTTCCTTGGAGAACGAAATTTATGCGTCAGTTAGGACATCGCTTTGGCCTTTCTAGAGAGATCCCTCCTCAACAAAACAGTGTTTTAAGTAAAAGTTTTTATCTCAAAGCTCTCCACGGTGTCAGGGACCCAGGCTGTCTCCGCTGTTCCCCTCACCTGCTAGGACAGGTCGCCACACACCACAACTGTGTTCCAGACCGAATAAGGGCAGGGCATCCCCCTGCCTGCCCCACGAGGAGAGCCAATGTTTCTCTAAAGCGCCATTTGTGAGAAATTAAATGGCTGTGTATATAAGGGCTAATTTTAGACTCTGCTCTGCTCTCGCTCTCTACACGCACGCGCGCACACACACACACACACACACACACACGCACACACTCGACTTTAGGGCTGGACCACACTTTTGATTCCCGAAGCTTTATAATAAATCTGGAAATCAAGTAACGAAGTCCTTTCTCTTTGAAAATTATTTTCCAGAATATTTTTGTTATTTCAGATCGTTTGCATTTTGACAAACTT
>NW_011889009.1:1231230-1234199 GCF_000151845.1 Pteropus vampyrus
AATGCTAGAATTACATCGACACAATCATCCCCATGGAAACAGAGCCTGGTGTCATAAACATGGCATTATGACTTCTCAGCAGGAGGAGGCAGATGGAATGTTGGCACTAGATCTGTAAGATTTATTAAAAAAAGCAAATGTCAGAGAGAATAACACCAAGGCAAAAAAAAAGGGCAGGGGGAGGTTGGAGTTACCTTCATAATGTGCATGGCTTGTTTGGTTTTTGATGTTTTCCAAGGGTTTGTCCCCCTCTGGCAGGACTTGATTTTGCCTGTTCTCACAGAGCTCACTGGCCGTTCATCTCGAGGCCGCGGCTTCAGGTGGGGGAGGGGAGGCTGGGCCTCGGAAGAGGGAGCTGGCCTGGTGGGGGTGCCCTGCCACGCCGGGCCTCCTGACCTCTCTCCCACACGGTTCCATTTTCTCTTCAGTGCCTCGCTTTTCCTTGGAGAACGAAATTTATGCGTCAGTTAGGACATCGCTTTGGCCTTTCTAGAGAGATCCCTCCTCAACAAAACAGTGTTTTAAGTAAAAGTTTTTATCTCAAAGCTCTCCACGGTGTCAGGGACCCAGGCTGTCTCCGCTGTTCCCCTCACCTGCTAGGACAGGTCGCCACACACCACAACTGTGTTCCAGACCGAATAAGGGCAGGGCATCCCCCTGCCTGCCCCACGAGGAGAGCCGATGTTTCTCTAAAGCGCCATTTGTGAGAAATTAAATGGCTGTGTATATAAGGGCTAATTTTAGACTCTGCTCTGCTCTCGCTCTCTACACGCACGCGCGCACACACACACACACACACACACACACGCACACACTCGACTTTAGGGCTGGACCACACTTTTGATTCCCGAAGCTTTATAATAAATCTGGAAATCAAGTAACGAAGTCCTTTCTCTTTGAAAATTATTTTCCAGAATATTTTTGTTATTTCAGATCGTTTGCATTTTGACAAACTTTTAAGTTACTTTGTCCATTTCTACCTACAAATAACACCTGTAGGTTTTGTTAAGTGGTATCATTTTTAAATTTCAGTTTTAGAATCCTTAAAAAATGTTAAAGTAGCCCACAGGAAGACAGGGAAAAGACAACAGAAACAAAATGGAGAGAACAGACAAAACAACAACAAAATAGACTTAAGCCCTAACGCTTAAATAATTACTTAAATATAAAGTCTGTAAATATTCCAGTTAAAAGACAAAGACTGACAGAGTGGATAAAAAAATGACCGAACTATATGATGCCTACTAGAAATTCACTTCAAATGCAGTGATATAGGCAGGTTGACAGTAAAAAGACGGAAAAATGATATGTCATGCAAAAAAAAAAAAAAACAGAAAGCTGGAATCGCTGTATTAATATTAAAGTAGATTTCACAGAAAAAAATTAGTAGAGACAGAGTGATATTAAATAATGATAAAAGTATCAGTTTACCAAGAATACACAGCCATCCTAACTGGGAGTGAGCCAAACTATGTGAAGCAAAACCGATAGAACCAGAAGGAGGGATCCACAACTATACTGGAGAGGTTAACGCCTCTGTCAACTACACGGAAAACGCGCCAGCCTGTAGGAGAGCCGAACAATGTTACCAACCAACAGGAACGGATAGACGGGTATAGAAGGCTCTGCCCACAATAGCAGAGCGCACATTCTTTTCAAGTGCCTGTGGGACACGGACCAAGAGAGATCACATTGAGTCGTAAAGATTATTCCAACAAAACTAAGAGTTGAAGTCACGACAGAATCCAACTAGGAATCTGTCAGGGAAAGCTACCAGGAGGGTCTCCAGGTGGTTGGTGATGATATACTTGTAAACAATCCACGTGCCAAAGAGGTCGTTGTAGAGCAGATCAAGCAGGACACTGAGCTGAATGAAAATACAAATCAAAATTTCTATGACAAAGCCAAAGAAAGACCAAAAGGGAAATTTACAGCACTAAATCTATATTATTAGGAAAGAAGAAAGTGTCAAACCATAATCTAAGCTCCCACTTCAAGAGCTTAGAAAAATAAATAGCAAAATAAACCCAAATCAAGCAGAAGGAAGGGAAAATTAAAGATAATTCAGTGGAAGCTACCAAAACAAAGGCAGAGAAACGTGCAAAGAGTAAGATGGAGCAGAACCTCTAGCAACTGTGCGGAAATTCCAAAAAGTGTGACATATGAGTCACGTGAGTGCCGGGAGGGAAAGACGGGAACAGAAGAAATATTCGGATTCGTATCCCCTGCCGCGTGCCTGGAGCAGGTTTTCTTTCCACTGTGCGCGGAGCCCGGCGAGAAGGGAGCAGGGCGGGGGGCAGCCCGGTGCCCGGGGCGGGGACGTGGGTCGATGGCATCGCTAGGAAGGGAGGCCAGGTCGCCAGACTTTTACAGCTCATGTGTCATACCCGCTGTCCCTGTCCCTTGTCCCCACCCACCTTCAGTCATCCTGGTCTCTCCCTGCACCCCCACCCGCCTGTTAAATTCAGGAGCCCTGGAGAGGGAAAGAAATAATCGATGCAAATGGAAATGAAAGCAGAAATGTGATGGGCTTTCTAAAAGCATCGGGGCTTCCTCAAGCGGGAGGAAAGGTTCGCAGGTGGAGGAGCTGGGAGCGCTCACCCCGAGGCTCCTCGGAAGGGCGAGTGGGCTGGCTCCCCTCCTTTGCCACCTCTGGGCTCCTGGCACCCTGCCAGGAGCAGCTAAAAGGTCTCATTTTAATGGGCGACTTATTTTTACCGCCTGTCTCCCCGGAGCAGGTGTATTCACTGCATCTTGGTCAGCCTTACTTGGGGTACCTTTTCACCTGCCTGCCGCTTCCTTCAGACTAGTCGCCCTGACCCTTGCCTCCATTCCGCCCAGCCTCCTGCGCCCTGGAGAGAGCAGTGCCTGGTGGCGGGCTCTCCCGGGCCCCAGAGGCGCGGGCGCCTGGTAGGACCGCTTCCTCCGCAGGCGGCCAGGGGAGGCGGCGCCCTTCGTTCCCTCCCGCC
>NW_011889009.1:1235859-1236794 GCF_000151845.1 Pteropus vampyrus
CCCCTGCCCGTCCTGACTGCCTTGCATCTGCCGGGGGCTGAAGGTGGCACCTCCCAGCTCTCACCTTCTGGTGTCTCAAGACAGATAACCACAGGTTTCTATGAGTAAGAGGTAACAACGTAATAAGCTTGAAGAATGTTTAAAAGGTTTAAAACTCAAGTTCTCTGTGATCCTGTGGGATCAAGCCCCTGTCAGCCAGTTTCCCAGCCGTGTTGCCTTGGGCAAGTTCCTGGCCGTCTGTGCCTCCAGGTTCTCATCTCAAAGACAGAGCACTGATGCCCGAGAAGATCAGATGAGATCACTCACACAAGGTGCTCAGCGTGTCACTTCACACGTAAGCGCAGGACTAATATAAGCTGTCACGTCACAGTGGCATCAGAGTCGTGTTTGTAGTTACAGGGTCTTTCGTCCCTCCTTGTCCGTGGTCTTTGACGATGGGGAAGGTCTCTTTCCAGCCCCCAGCCCGGCCACGCTGACAGATCCTGTGTGGCCCCACGTGCCTCCAGGGTGCCCTGCACTGGGTGACCGCAGGGGCCACCCTCTAAGGCTGGGGTTTAGCCTCTCAGCCTCTTTACTCCCTATGGACAGAGTCCCCTCCCCCTGCCCTGAGAACCTCAGGCTCCTCTGCGACTTCTCGGCTTTTTCATTCACTCCTACGGAACGTGCTCCAGCCGCCTGCTCCTGCAGCCCTGCTCCTCCAGGACGTGTTCCCCAGGTAGCCGATGCACAGCCCCGCTCTCCCCAGACATACAGCCTACATGCGAGCCCGACTCGACTGGCTCCTCTGGTCTGCACGGCCTGGGGGCTGGAGAGGAAGCTGCCTCTGGGGACTGGGACTCTTGGGGCCTGTAGGGTGCCGTAAGGGGCCAGGGTGGCAGTGGACAGGGAGAAGGCACCCAGTCCCCTGCCTGCTGTCATGTTCTACTGTCGTCCTG
>NW_011889009.1:1244502-1247055 GCF_000151845.1 Pteropus vampyrus
TGTCCCCGCGTCCCGCATTCTCTCCCCTGCCCGTCCTGACTGCCTTGCATCTGCCGGGGGCTGAAGGTGGCACCTCCCAGCTCTCACCTTCTGGTGTCTCAAGACAGATAACCACAGGCTTTTATGAGTAAGAGGTAACAACGTAATAAGCTTGAAGAATGTTTAAAAGGATTAAAACTCAAGTTCTCTTTGATCCTGTGGGATCAAGCCCCTGTCAGCCAGTTTCCCAGCCGTGTTGCCTTGGGCAAGTTCCTGGCCGGCGGTGCCTCCAGGTTCTCATCTCAAAGACAGAGCGCTGATGCCCGAGAAGATCAGATGAGATCACTCACACAAGGTGCTCAGCGTGTCGCTTCACACGTAAGCGCAGGACTGATATAAGCTGTCACGTCACAGTGGCATCAGAGTCGTGTTTGTGGTTACAGGGTCTTTCGTCCCTCCTTGTCCGTGGTCTTTGACGATGGGGAAGGTCTCTTTCCAGCCCCCAGCCCGGCCACACTGACAGATCCTGTGTGGCCCCACGTGCCTCCAGGGTGCCCTGCACTGGGCGACCGCAGGGGCCACCCTCTAAGGCTGGGGTCTAGCCTCTCAGCCTCTTTACTCCCTATGGACAGAGTCCCCTCCCCCTGCCCTGAGACCTCAGGCTTCTCTGCGACTTCTCGGGTTTTTCATTCACTCCTACAGAACATGCTCCAGCCGCCTTCTCCTGCAGCCCCGCTCCTCCAGGACGTGTTCCCCAAGTAGCCGACGCACAGCCCCGCTCTCCCCAGACATACAGCCTACATGTGAGCCCGACTCGACTGGCTCCTCTGGTCTGCACGGCCTGGGGGCTGGAGAGGAAGCTGCTTCTGGGGACTGGGACTCCTGGGGCCTGTAGGGTGCCGTAAGGGGCCAGGGTGGCAGTGGACAGGGAGAAGGCACCCAGTCCCCTGCCTGCTGTCATGTTCTACTGTCGTCCTGCAGATCCAAGAGCTCAGGATTCCAAGGGACATCAAACAGTGACGTACCTCACTAAAGAGGGACTCAATACTGTTGAGATGTGTGGATGTCACAAGGTCATGTGGCTGGAGCGAAAACAGGAACTAGACTTGGGTCTTCCTCCTCCTGCCAGAAGGATCTCTGTCTGGGAACAAGGCAGCTCCCGCTCCCTCTCCTTCCCTCACTGGGAAAGCGAAGGTCACGTCCCTTAGGCAATGGGAACATTAAGAGGACGCCATGGAGAGAACCGTGGTGGGGGGTGGGGTGGGGTGAGGATGGGGGTTTTCTGAACCCCCTTTCCCCCGAGTCCTGCGCCCTGGTTGCCAGACCTGAGCCTCCATCAGCATCCCTGCTTCCATGACGATGACCGGCCTGAGGACTTTGAAGCTCAGATCTGTGCATTTGGTTTCTCTCGGAGTCTCACCACGTGCTCAGGGATTAAATCACTGATTTCGAGGGTGTGGAGTTGCAGCTTATAGATGCTATCAGAAGTCAAGCTTTTCTCCCCCGAACGCAAGGAGAGCATTTATTCAGGACCCAGGGCGTTTCTTGTAGATTTTTCTCCACTTAGAGTTTACAAACACGTTGAACATTTTCCAGATATGTCGGGTTTCCATTTCTCTTTTGAATTAAAGCGAGATGTTAACTTGGTTTGGGGTCTTCGGTGTGTAAGAAGGCCACGTTGTAAAGTGTCAACAGACTCTTTAATAAAAGATGGGAGAAAGTGAGTTGCAGTGGAGACTTCTTATTTGTTTTTTTGTTTTTTTCCTAGTTAAAGAACTTGGAATTCTGAACATTTACATGTGAAATTCAGCTGCAGCATATCCGGATATAAATAATACATTGCAATTTTTATGTAGTTAAGCATTATAGGAGTCAGACAAGCTCTGGAAGGATTTGCATTTAATTCTGTTTTTTTAAAAAATGCGTTCACTAAAAATAAAATAATTTCAGACATGCAAAGTAATTAAGACAGTAAGGAGAATTTGCAGTGGAATGTGACCCGTTTAATTTAATGCCTGCATCTTAAACCATTCATGGGATTAACGTACAGGGGAGGATCACCCTGGGCTGGTGGAAGGAGGAGGCTGCTCCGAGTTCTGGGCCAGGACACTGGTGTTGGCCTTCAGACGGGTCCCACCTTATTCCTTGCCGCTCTTCATGGGACCAGCTCTCCTTCCGTTAAAGGGCGGTGGAGACATGTCCCTGCAGCAGAGGGGACATGGCTGTGGGCAGGGGCAGGGAGTGAGAGGTGGGGGGCGAGGAGGGAGGCCTGGGACACGTCCCTCCGCTTCCACCTCCGTGGACCCTGTCATTCGGGGCTTCTTCCTTCTTGCGGGTAGGACAGTCCGAGCGGCCACCCAGAAGCCTCTTGGTGACTATATTAATTCGCCCAGGCTGCCATAGGAAATGCCATAGACCACAGGGCTTAAACAGCAGAAAGTTTTCACAGTTCTGGAGGCCGGACGTCCAAGATCAAGGTGTGGGGAAGGCGAGTTTCTCCTGAGGCCTCTCCCCTTGGTCCGCAGATGACGCCTTCTCACGTGGCCGTTCCTCTGTGTGTGCGTGCGTGCGTCC
>NW_011889009.1:1248120-1250618 GCF_000151845.1 Pteropus vampyrus
TGGGGCCTGTAGGGTGCCGTAAGGGGCCAGGGTGGCAGTGGACAGGGAGAAGGCACCCAGTCCCCTGCCTGCTGTCATGTTCTACTGTCGTCCTGCAGATTCTTAGAATCCAAGAGCTCAGGATTCCAAGGGACATCAAACAGTGACGCACCTCACTAAAGAGGGACTCAGTACTGTTGAGATTTGTGGACGTCACAAGGTCATGTGGCTGGAGCGAAAACAGGAACTAGACTTGGGTCTTCCTCCTCCTGCCAGAAGGATCTCTGTCTGGGAACAAGGCAGCTCCCGCTCCCTCTCCTTCCCTCACTGGGAAAGCGAAGGTCACGTCCCTTAGGCAATGGGAACATTAAGAGGACGCCATGGAGAGAACCGTGGTGGGGGGTGGGGTGGGGTGAGGATGGGGGTTTTCTGAACCCCCTTTCCCCCGAGTCCTGCGCCCTGGTTGCCAGACCTGAGCCTCCATCAGCATCCCTGCTTCCATGACGATGACCGGCCTGAGGACTTTGAAGCTCAGATCTGTGCATTTGGTTTCTCTCGGAGTCTCACCACGTGCTCAGGGATTAAATCACTGATTTCGAGGGTGTGGAGTTGCAGCTTATAGATGCTATCAGAAGTCAAGCTTTTCTCCCCCGAACGCAAGGAGAGCATTTATTCAGGACCCAGGGCGTTTCTTGTAGATTTTTCTCCACTTAGAGTTTACAAACACGTTGAACATTTTCCAGATATGTCGGGTTTCCATTTCTCTTTTGAATTAAAGCGAGATGTTAACTTGGTTTGGGGTCTTCGGTGTGTAAGAAGGCCACGTTGTAAAGTGTCAACAGACTCTTTAATAAAAGATGGGAGAAAGTGAGTTGCAGTGGAGACTTCTTATTTGTTTTTTTGTTTTTTTCCTAGTTAAAGAACTTGGAATTCTGAACATTTACATGTGAAATTCAGCTGCAGCATATCCGGATATAAATAATACATTGCAATTTTTATGTAGTTAAGCATTATAGGAGTCAGACAAGCTCTGGAAGGATTTGCATTTAATTCTGTTTTTTAAAAAATGCGTTCACTAAAAATAAAATAATTTCAGACATGCAAAGTAATTAAGACAGTAAGGAGAATTTGCAGTGGAATGTGACCCGTTTAATTTAATGCCTGCATCTTAAACCATTCATGGGATTAACGTACAGGGGAGGATCACCCTGGGCTGGTGGAAGGAGGAGGCTGCTCCGAGTTCTGGGCCAGGACACTGGTGTTGGCCTTCAGACGGGTCCCACCTTATTCCTTGCCGCTCTTCATGGGACCAGCTCTCCTTCCGTTAAAGGGCGGTGGAGACATGTCCCTGCAGCAGAGGGGACATGGCTGTGGGCAGGGGCAGGGAGTGAGAGGTGGGGGGCGAGGAGGGAGGCCTGGGACACGTCCCTCCGCTTCCACCTCCCTGGACCCGTCATTCGGGACTTCTTCCTTCTTGCGGGTAGGACAGTCCGAGCGGCCACCCAGAAGCCTCTTGGTGACTATATTAATTCGCCCAGGCTGCCATAGGAAATGCCATAGACCACAGGGCTTAAACAGCAGAAAGTTTTCACAGTTCTGGAGGCCGGACGTCCAAGATCAAGGTGTGGGGAAGGCGAGTTTCTCCTGAGGCCTCTCCCCTTGGTCCGCAGATGACGCCTTCTCACGTGGCCGTTCCTCTGTGTGTGCGTGCGTGCGTCCTTGGTCTTATAAAAACACCAGCCCTGTTGAATCAGGGGCCCACCCCTTTGACCTCATTTAACCTTAATTACCTCTCCCCAAACAGTTGCACTGTGGAGTTAGAGCTTCGACGTGTGGGGTGGGGGACACAGTCCAACCCCTGACAGTGGCCATGTTTTCACAGGCGCTGAGTGGCAGGGGTCCTCAGAAAGGTGTCCTGAATCCACCCTCTCCTCCACGCCCCATTCGGCCTGAGTGAGGAAATTAGACAACCTTTTAGTCTTGGCTTCCTCCCGTGGTAAAAAGTGGAATTACAAAGCGATATTTCTGATCTGCCCTAAATTCTGGGGTTCCAGCTGGTCCTCCAGGCTCATGCTCCCCAGTCGTGTATGTTCCTGCAGTTTAGACCCGGCTCTTTTCCCAGGGGACGTGGAAGCCTCGGGCAATCCTCAGCGTATTCAATGATAAATGTGCTGGGTGCCAGGGACACGCAGCGGACGAGCCCGTGACCTGGCCCCTCTCATAAGGAGCCCCGAGACTGGTGAAGCAGAGGCTGTTATACGTGTAAGTGATGGGTTACAGGAGGGAAAAGGCGCTCAAAAGGGCCGGCTCCTCCTCAGCGAGGCGGGTAACACTCGCCCCAGCCAGCCCCATGCCCAGTACGGTAAGCCCGGCGCGGCGAGCAGCCACACCACGGGCTCCAGGCACGCACACTCCCCTCTGGCTGCCTGATCTCATGATGGCATAGGCAGTGACGTTGTTGATCGAAGTACATTTTACATAACATAAAGTTCACTACTTTAAACATTTTAATACGTGCA
>NW_011889009.1:1251328-1252966 GCF_000151845.1 Pteropus vampyrus
GCCGGGTTCTGGACACCTGGAAGCTAGCCTGGTCGATGGGGCGGGAAGGGCATTCTGGGCAGATGCGTCAAGTTAGAGAGCGTTTTGCATCCACGCGGCTGGAAGTGGCAGAAGACTCTGGAGCACGCACTTTTGTGGGATGACTTGCCAGAGCAGAGGCGGAAGGAGCCAGACCCCGAAGGGCCTAGCGGTTGCGTGCAGGGAGATTTTAAGCAAAAGAATAAGTATGAAAAACATCTGTGTGTAAAACAGAAATGAAACCCGCAGCTCAAATGAAAAGGCAAACACACTCTGAAAAAATATTTGCAGCCACGTGAAATTGGGTTGATAGCTTTGTTATATAAAGGACTCTTAAAACTGATCGTGAAAACATTTAAACCGAACTAGATGAATGGGCAAAGGACGTGAACAGATGATCCACAAAACCAGAAACACAAAGCAGTAAACAAACATATGGATAAATGTGCAACTTCCGGTGTAATCAAAGACAGGCA
This sequence comes from Pteropus vampyrus, assembly GCF_000151845.1. Taxonomy (NCBI): domain Eukaryota; kingdom Metazoa; phylum Chordata; class Mammalia; order Chiroptera; family Pteropodidae; genus Pteropus; species Pteropus vampyrus. Next base: position 1,251,823 of record NW_011889009.1, read on the forward strand.
GGTTTAAACCATGGGGCGAGAACCGTTCTTTGCCTGTCAGACTAGCAGGTGTTTGTCAAAATGATGAAGCCAGCGCGGGCAGAGTGAGTTATGGGAAGAATTCTCACACCTCCTGGGTGCGTTCGGGTCTGGATGCCCAACGCCCCCTTCGCCGTAACTCTGGCTTCGTTCCGACCATCCGTTCACTCAGCTTTTGCACCTACACATTGCTTACGATGAAGGGGAACTTGGGGGAGGGGACAGGGCGCAGGTGCCTGAAGGCCAGGACACCATTCACGTGAGACTGCCGGGGAGGTCGCTCTAGCCCTGTCAGTCTTTGGCGCTTGAGAACGACCCCGAGCCACACTCTGGTGTTTTCTCCACGCTGCTTCGTATACCCGACGTCATGGTTCATGAGCAGTGTCGCCAGCTAAATTGTAATCCAAGCCTTTCCTCCTTGTTATGGTCTGAATGTTTGTGTCCCCCTCACCCCCAAATCCATACACTGACATGCTAAACCCCGCAGATGATGCTTTTAAGGGGGTGGGCTTTCGGGAGGTCTAAGTCACGAGGGCGGAGCCCCCACAAACGGGATCAGCACCTTTATGGAATGGACCTCGCAGCCCCTGGCCCTGCTCCCCACGTGAGGACACAGCAGACGGGCCCTCAGCAGACGCAGAACCTGGGCCCGGGCATTCGGCCTCTGGAACCGGAAATCGGCTCCGGCGTCCAGAAGCCGCCCGGACGCGGTGTTGTGCAGCGGCCCGACAGACCGCGGCGACCCTCGTCGCCGTCACGTCTTCCTCACGCTGTGCGGTTGCACCTCAGGAAGCCTCCTGACTCCATCCTCTGACCTTTTCTCTGACTGTCATTGCCTTACGCCCCCTTTTATGTTCTCACCCCTGCACTGTCCCCATCTGACATCGCAGGCGTCACCTGGGGCTGCGGAGCGAGAGGGAAGGGGCGTTTTGAGGGGAGACATACAAGGGAGACTTCAACGGGGTCTGAGAGGTTTTGTTATTTTTTAGAAGATGTGAAGCAAATATCCCAAAAGGTTAAGGTTTATTGAATCTGGTGTGAACATTCTATTTTTTTTACACTCTATTTTTTTTTTTTCTGTATTTGGAATATTTAATAATAAAAAGGTTTCAGGTTTCTTGTCTGA
>NW_011889009.1:1253691-1272801 GCF_000151845.1 Pteropus vampyrus
CCCGCAGATGATGCTTTTAAGGGGGTGGGCTTTCGGGAGGTCTAAGTCACGAGGGTGGAGCCCCCACAAACGGGATCAGCACCTTTATGGAATGGACCTCGCAGCCCCTGGCCCTGCTCCCCACGTGAGGACACAGCAGACGGGCCCTCAGCAGACGCAGAACCTGGGCCCGGGCATTCGGCCTCTGGAACTGGAAATCGGCTCCAGCGTCCAGAAGCCGCCCGGACGCAGTGTTCTGCAGCGGCCCGACAGACCGCGGCGACCCTCGTCGCCGTCATGTCTTCCTCACGCTGTGCAGTTGCACCTCAGGAAGCCTCCTGACTCCATCCTCTGACCTTTTCTCTGACTGTCATCGCCTTACGCCCCCTTGTATGTTCTCACCCCTGCACTGTCCCCATGTGACATCGCAGGCGTCACCTGGGGCTGCGGAGCGAGAGGGAAGGGGCGTTTGGAGGGGAGACATACAAGGGAGGCTTCAATGGGGTCTGCGAGGTTTTGTTATTTTTTAGAAGATGTGAAGCAAATATCCCAAAAGGTTAAGGTTTATTGAATCTGGTGTGAACATTCTATTTTTTTTACACTCTATTTTTTTTTTTTTCTGTATTTGGAATATTTAATAATAAAAAGGTTTCAGGTTTCTTGTCTGACCTTCTTTCTGGAAGTTTCCATTCATTGCTGTCCTTCCTCCACAAACGCGTTAAATATTTTAAGAGCAAACAAATCTGATTCTGCCATTTTTACTTGAAAACCCCCGTTAGGTTAGTTTTTCATTTCTTCCAGAATAAAATCCAAACATCAGCTCGACACACAGCCCATCTGCACCCTGTGCCCAGGCCAGGCTTTATCGCTTCCCAGACGAGACCCTGAATGCTCCAGACCCCACCAGCTCACGTGGCCTGCCCCGCGTGCCCACCCGCCATCCCCCGTCTGGCAGGTCTCAGCTCACTTTTCAAAGCCAAGGTCAAGTGTCCATCCCAGAGGGAAGCTCTCTGAGGTTCCTCAAGCAGACATCCGTCCTTTCTTCCTTTCGATTCTCCAGAAATTTTGTTCCTGACATTTATCGTTCCTGACATTTATTCTTCTAAAAGACTGAGCTCCTCAAGGGCAGGGCTGGTGTCCTCTTCATTTCTGCAAGTCCCAAGCTGAGCGCAGGGCCAGCAACGTCAAGAGACAGCTAAGAGGCCCTGGGTCGGGACGCCCTTCCCTCCTCGTGGGAACCTTGATGCAAGGACAGCCGTGTGTGGGAGACCCGTTTGGAGGACGGACGCACAGAGTCCACGGCTAGACGGGAATCGGGCCCAGGGAGGAAGGCAGGGTGAGCGGCCCCCGAGAGGGCGGCTCCCAGCCTGGATGGAGCCAGAACGGATGCTGTGGCTCCACCCCCGCCTGCGCTTCGGGACTGTCCTCCATCCCCCCGTCCCCACTGCCTAGCGCAGCCGTGGCTCTCAGCTGTCACTCTCCGGGATCCCCTCAGCCAGAGAAAACCCTCATCCAAGTTCACGCCCTTCCCGAGGGCGTCCACCATCCGAGGCCTGGTCCACAAGGGCGTGTCAAGGTCCAGCCCCATGACCCCAGAACGAACAACTCCAAAAGGCCACCCTAGCAGCGGAGCTCCACGTTTGGGCCGCTGAGCCCTGTTTGTGTGTCTCTCTTCACCCATTTCCACTTCTGCTCCCAGACAGATGTGGACTCCCCAGTCTCTCTCCAGCGTATGTCCAGCGTGCCAGTCTCCATCCTGGTCTGTTTCCTTGAGAAACGACTGAAGACAAACGGTGCTTCGAGGGCTCACATTTCCACCCCAGTGTCTTCACTAGATTGGAAAATAATTTCTGAGACACAGTTTCCAAGGTCTACTCCATAGGTTCTTGAAGATCTTTTGGTCACTTTGGGATTTTGTTAGTGGCCCTGAGGCCACTGCCAGATGGCCCCACATCCTCACCTACGAACTCAGGAGAATTTAAGTAAAGCTTAAACTTTTAAAGAAAACTCCCACTTTTCAGGGAAAAATGGCTTCGACCAGATATGTTTTTGTTCTCAGTTAGTTGCATGAGAGAGACGAGCGTGTTTCTTTCAGATCACAAAAGTCACCGAAGACAAGGCTGTGGCCTGGGAGAGGCGGCCACAGTGTGTTTGAGATTTTTAATTCATGGCCTGGACTGCTAGCTGTTTATTTGGGATGTCAAAGGCAGAGGTGGTCAGACACCCAGCCAGGTGGCCTTTGCCCCGGAAGTTACTTCCCAATAACACCTTCCCTCGCTCTGCGGGTGGGGATGCCGGTGGCGGCGGAAGGCACATGGGATCCGTAGGACACTTCTTGTTGGAAGGACAGCCGCCCCCTTCTCCTCAGACTTGACCTCAGCTCCTTCGTCTTCCTGGGACTCGGTCCTCATTTTTGACTCTCGGTCCCCAAAGGGCCCGTTCCCTCTAGCCACCTCTGTAGCTTCTGCCTCTTCATTCACAGCCCTGTTCATGTGGCACATTTTCTCCAGATGTCTCAATTCATCGTCTCATAGAATTGGTTTTTAATGTTCGTGAATCCATTTGGCAGGCAGACGTGGCGGCCTTTGCGGACAGAGTGACGATGAGGAGAAATCCTCCCCCTCACCTTTCCTCCCGGAGCCATTGAGTAGCACGTCAGACAGGCGGGCACTGGCCCCAGCCGCGAGCAGTTTACACTGCAGACCTCCTGCCGTCTTGCCAGATCCCCCAGGGATTACATGTGGGTTCCAACTCACCTTGCAATGAAGTCAGAACAAGAAGACATCCCCCACAGTAGCACTGTCTTGGGCTGGTAGAGTCACATGACATTTAAAGATGCTTGGAATCTCCATCTCGTTATTTTTAGCTGAAGAAGATTTCTTTGCCAAAGTCTGTTTCCAAAATTTTATCACTTTCCGAGAAAACTAGCGTGCATGGAAGCCTGTGGAAATTACGGCCGTCTGTCTGATTCATTCTGAAACCCCAGTGCCTAGCATAGTTCTAGGAATATGGTAAACACTCAGTAGCTATGCTGTCGAACTGAACCCCAATGTGTTCCTTCAGTGCAGCGCTCAGTCCAGGGGTCCGCGGGGTTGACTGAGGGGTCAGTGCAGCACGAGGTGTCTCAGCCGGTTCAGGCTGCTGCGGCAGAGCACCATGGGCCGCGTGCCTTATAAGCAGCAGACATTCACTTGATTCAGTTCTCGAGGCTGGAAGTCTGAGAGCGGGGTGCCAGCGCGGTCGGGTTCTGGCGAGTCCCCTCTTCCGGGTTGTGGGGTGCCGACTTCTCGCCGTGGCCTCACATGGCGGAGAGCAGAGAGGGAAGCGAGCTCCCCGTGATTCTTCCCAGGGCTCTAATCCCATCAGGACGGCTCCACCCTCGTGGCCCGATCTGATCCCCATTATCTCCAAAAGGCCCCACTTCCGGATACCCTCACACTGAGGGGTGGGGCTTCCACAGATAGATTCCGGGGGACACAAACATTCTGTCCAGAGCAAGTGCCGCCCATGGCATGTGCTTCTGTAACCTTCCTAAGAGAAACCTCATCTAAACTTGACCCCCGTTCGCTGCCGTGACAGCGCTCAGCGTTACCCTACTCATTGTGCGTGGTCTGTCACTTCCTCTAGGATGTCAACTCCCTGACTGCAGAGACTTTATCTTCCTTCGTCACTGCTGGTATCTCCCATGCCCAGATCGCTGCCTGGCACACAGCGGTTGCTCAGTAAATACCTGCGAAATGAATGAATAGCCTCAAAGGTGAACTTTAGACCTCTGTAGAAGAAGGAAGGGAGGTAGGGGGTGCGGTGACAGCCCAGCACCTCTCCCAGCGCCCGCGTGTGCAGGGCTCCCTTGGCGCTGGCCCTGGGTGCCTGCACGGGGCTTGGCGGCCCCCGAGTGGGTGGTGCTGGACAGCAGCAGCCTTGTTCATTATTGGGTTGTCGTCACGTGAAGCAGGGAGCTCCCTGGTAAAGGAAGTCCGAGAAGGCAGAGGGGTGAGCTGTCGCCACTGAGCAGACGGATTCCTAGTGCATCCTGTTCCCTGTGCTGTGAGGCTCCCATTGAGCCCCGTGTAATAGGGTTTCTTGCCAGTTGTCACTGTCACCAGAGATAGAAGGAGAAGGGATTTGGGGACGGGGGTGTTTGGTGACTTACTGGATTGACTAATCACTCTGCAGGTACTTTAGTGAAATGATAAGCCCTTGTATTAACTGACACACATCTGCACTTGAAAGCTGGTTTTAAAGAATCTTTCATTTAGTTTGGTGGGCAGTGTTTCCCCGCGGAACTGGGCAGCCTCGCTGTCCATGGTGCTGAAATACTTTTTTATATCAGAAATAACGTTTCCGTCATCTTCCATTTTGACGCTGCTGAAAGATTTATACGTTTTAAAACTCTTTTCACAGATATCTTATGTTATTTCTGAGAGTCTTGTAAACTTCGTAGGGAAGATAGCTCCCTCTTCCCTCATTTCATAGGCGAGGAGTTTTTGGCTTGAATTAAAAAAGTTCTGTCAGAATTTCTCTCCTTCTGACATGTCTCTTAAATATTTTTTCACTAATGTGAAAAAAACTCATTGTGGAAAGTTTTACAAATACAGAAAAAGAAGAGCATGAAAATGCTTTATGGCCCCACAGCCAGCAGAGGGAAGGACTGGTGGGTGATGTTTTGATAAACAGCCCTTGGTGCAGATAGGAGAACGGGGGGCGGGGGGGGGGAGCAGATGCGGGATCTAACGCCGTGTGTGGTCTCACAGCGTTGCTCGCTGTGAAAGCCACCGGGTACCTTTTTCTCTTAGTAAGTGTGCTGACACGGCGTCCCGAAATAGGGGAATAGTATGTAACTGGGCTTGTACCATAATTTATGACCGTTTTTGTTGGACATTTAGATAATTTATATTGTCTTTGGGATTATTAGCGGCACTGTAGTAAGCACTCTTGTAGCTAAATGTTTATGCATATTATTATTTCTTCAAAAAAGTGCTGGAATCGAAATGGGCTGGGTCACGTAATTTAACCAAATAGTCCAATTTGTACAGCCATCAGCTGCTCATTTTCCTCTGTACCCATACACTCTGAGCATTATTTTGAAAAAAGATTTTATGGATGAAAATGGCACTTTGCTGTTTTGATTTGTGTTTCTTCCATTGCTAGTGAGATTGGATATTTTTTCCTAGTATTTTTGGCTGTTTGAATCTTCTTTACTTAACTTCCTTCTCATAATCTTTGCCTACTTTCCAGTTTTATAGTTTTGAAATCTAGGTCTTCTGATTCTGAATTCATTGTATGTTCCTCGAACTACAAGGCACAGCCCATATGAAAATAAGCCTGTGTCCAGGACGGGTTCTTAAGTTGTCATGTGATTCTTGCCTTTTAGGCCCCTCCCCGTTAGGGTCCCAGTGCTTCTAGCTGTGAGGACTCAGTGGAGTCTGTATTGCTTTCTTACTTACATGTTGCCTCATTCAATTCTTACAAGTGTCCTGAGAGGCAAACGGGACCGTGGCGCCTGTGTAACAGAAGACAGTGAGGCTAATAGACTTACCCCAGGCCCCAAATTAATACTAAATCTGGGTAAATCTTGAAGCAGGATCTCCTAGGAGTCTAGTGGGACAAGATTTGATAAGCTAATCACACTGATGCTTAGTGACTTTTATAACGTGTTATCTCTTTCAGAGTTATCTGCATTTCAATATAGTGACCTGAAGCAGTCACTACTTAGTGCCCTGTCAGCTAGGGGCAGGACTGTTTTAGGGTCTGGAGCCGGCCCACTCTTTAAACCACACTTGTGGATATCCACTACTTCATCTGTGCATGGTCCTGGTACTTCTGTCTCACTGTGGGTTGACTTGAAACAGCAACTGTAACAATCTCAATATATACAATGTAATGCCCAAAACAGAAAGAAAATAGACAGGTTCCCTCCTTCCCTCTAATTATCTTTGTTAACCTAAAATTTAAAGACCATTCAACATGAGAAGCATTTATTTGAATTAAAAAAAAAATAGCTATTCGGGAAACACTGATTCAGGCAGAAGCACAAATATGTTCTGATTAGGAGAAAAAGGCAGCGGGTATTTCTGGGAAAGGGAACGGGACAATTCCATCAATAGAAGGAGGCATTTCTATCGGTGCACGTAACATAACACGGTGATGCTCATTCTAACCAGCGTTTTTAATTTTCAGTCCAATGGTCATCAGTCCAGGAGTCATAACATCTGCTTTCTCGCCATCTTTGCAAATAGTTCTTTGAGACGTGCGGTTGCTTAGGCCCGGTCCAAAGGTGGTTTTGTCCTGTTTTAACATCCAGAGGTTTGCGGCCTAACACGTGCACGGCGGCTCCAGCTCCGTTTTAAAGTAGCCCTATTTGTTATTATACAGATATATATTCTTTACATTTTCTATGTGCAGAAAACTGTTGTTCCATTTTCCTCACTAAATTACTCAGACCCTCTTTTTTTGTTTTTTGTTTTTTTGTTTTTTTCTCCAGGGTTAATTAATTACTAAATGCCTCTCGAAATGTTCTCGAAGCACCAGAAGGACCTGGGTAGCTAGGAGGTCACAGGACACCAAGCAGCATGGATGGCTCCTCCCTGCGACTCACCGTCTGATGAAGTCAGGCTTCAGGTGGTCACAGCTTCCCTGCCCACAGACCTTAAGTCGCCGCCCTCCCAGGGACGTTTGGTGCACAGCAGGCCTCGTCAGAGCAGGTAGGAGCGTCTCTGAAGATGCGGGCCTTCCACTGCCATCTCTGCCTTAGTTTTCTCTCCGATAGCTTTCACCATCATGGCTTTAAACGTTTTATGAGAGAGGCTCTACGACTTTTGCGTATGTGATACTTTCTGCAAAATTTTTTTTGGCAAAACTTTATGGCAATATTTTGCTGGTGTTTTTTAAAATAGTCATTGGAGAGAATTATTTCAGTGACCATCTAGTGCCTGTTATCTTTGCTTATCTCTGTGTTGTTTTTTCGAAGAATTTCCTAAAGGTCTTTGCTGACACTTTAATTTTTGTGGAGTTAACACACTGATGCTTGGAGTCTGGGGCTAAAAGTAGACTGATATAGTATGGCATTAGGAATTTTTTTTTTCTTGTGAAGATGTGAAGATTGACGCATAGTTGACTCTCAGTTGGCTGGTGATGAGTAGAAGGAAGGAAATCATAGGTAGAGTCATACTCTGACTGCTTAATACAGCTAACTTGTTTGTCCAGTGGTGGATTAACCGTACCCAACGTAAGGAAGGACTGGGCATAGTGTCATATTTCCTGGGGGAAATACTCAGACAGCAGATGACTACTCCTGATTGACATACCTCCGACTGGTGTGTGTGTGAGAGTGTGTGAGAGTGTGTGAGAGTGTGTGCACGTGTGTGTGTGTGTGAGTGCGTGTGTGTGTACGGCAACACGAGAGCATACTCTCCACATGTGTTAGGATCAGTCCTAACCCGTCCTGGACCTTTTCACGGTCCCGAGGTTTCTTCTTCATCAAAAGGTGATAATAATCCCTACGTCGTAAACCCACTAGGGCGGAAGTTGAGGTTAAAACGGAAGGACTTTGAGAAGGAGAAAATGCCATGCAGATACAAAGGTCACTGACTCCCCGTTGTCTGTTGGAACAAATGGGCTCCCGTGGGGGTCCAGAGTGCACGGCTGGAGGCCTGGCCAGAGCTGGGTAACTAAGACATCAGGATGTGTAGCTAGCTACGTCTTTGAAGAAAACATTTCAGAAGCTAGAATGACAGATGCTCGAGGATCAGTTCCTGAAACATAGCCCTTTTCCAGTATGAAAGGACCCACATAATTCTTTTCAGAGAAAGACGTGTCACAGCCTCGAGGGTCAGCTCTCGGAGTTTCACGTCCGTGCTGTGGGTTGTGGGACAGCCAGATGAAGAGAAAGGGCACCAGCCCCATGTCAGCCAGCTGTGTTTGCTGGAGCCAGAACTATACTTTCCTCTTGTTTTGTCAGAAACAATGTGTTATTTTGGTAACTCCTTATTTTCCACACTGCAGCTTCCCATGTAATTATTGAATGCAATTAGGTATTCCATGCTGCATAATTACTCAGCTATCTGTACCTCTGAAAGATATGAAAATAAATGATCTTGAAAGTTCATAGTGAAAAGCCTCTACCCAAAGAATAAGCCGGGGCTTTCTACCTACCTGACAGTGTGTCCGAATAAGACAAAACAAATCTTAAACATTTCGGGTTCTTCCTTCATCTGCTGTACACATGAATGAAATTGAACCCCAGTGCAGGAGAGCAAACCGGCTTTGTTGACCTTTTTTTTTTTTTTTTTTAATTGTCATCTTAAGCTACGCCTTCCTGTTCTGGTTTGTGCAGACATCCAAAGGAAACCTCTCTATGGAGTGAAAAAAGGAATGATGGATTAGGGTCCAAAGGCAACCCATAAATCCAGCCTCGCTGACTGTGCATGGGGTAGCTGGAAGGCCCTGCTTTATCTCTAGATCACATTCATTCGTGTGCACAGTGAAGAAAAGGCTAGCAAAGCATATTAAAGTAGAAAAGGGCTTTGCTTTTTATACACATCTATATTAACCAGCTTCTTTTGATTGCAAATGACAGAAACCCAATTCCAGCCAGCTTAAGTAGAGAAGGGGTTTAGTAATATGGCACTGGGCATCTCGGAGAGTAAAACGGAACAGCGGGAATGCGTGGAGCTGAGACTCGAGCTGGGGACTTTATACCAAGACCGTCTCCATCTTTTGGTGATTGCCACTTAGCGCCAGCCTACAGCCCTGCCCGCTCTAAGCCGCGGCGGCCGTGTGTCTGCCTTAGCCTCTGCTTGCGTTAGGTGTCTTCCTGGCAGGGCCTGCAGAATCTCTGCTCCCCGACAGAAGGGGGCCGGGGCTGGAGGGTTCACTCGTCCGCAGCTTGGAAGCATGACAATCCTTGAGTTCCTAATGCCTTACCAACCTGTGGATGGAGACGGCGCCGTACTCCGTCAAGTCATCTGGCTCAAGTTTTGGGTGAAGGTTAAGTTTCCAAAAGTCAATGCCAATGGCTCAGTCTTACCGCTTAGAGCTGCGGTTTTGAAGGGTGTGTCTGAGAACACGAGCCGAGCCTTCTCCAGGATGCGACTGTTCCCCTTCTGGGCCAGTCACGCTATTAGTCCACGTTCGCCACCCGCCCACAGCAGAGCGGGCCCCGCTTCTGTCTCACTCCTGCAAAACGCCCAAAACACAGAGAGAAAAATCAGGCTGAGCCCACGATGCTCATTGTGAGACAAAATGTTTGTTAAGCACTTGTTAGGGCGTCACCTACACTTTACAAAGGGGAAGAAGAGGTCAGAAGGGGTTAACAAACGCGTCCCGGGAGACACGGTCTGCCTCGCGCCCTCGACACCTGGCATTTACGGCTCAGCGTCTCGCGTTTCTCATCTATGAAACGTGGGTTTAGGTCTATTGCCAACATATGCTAAAGGCAGGGTCTGAGGCTAGAAATGGATAAATCTGAATAGAAATGGATAAATCTGAAAATACATTTTAAAATGGTAGAAGATATGGGGACTTTGGAGTTTTCGTAGCTTTCGTTTCATTTGAAGTTCTGGACAGTCCCTGGGATGGTTTCAACACGTGACCACTCACGCGTACCAGGAGGGTGGCACGTGGCGCGCGGAACGCAACTTACGCACGCCCCTCCCGTGCGGCCTTCGGGCCTCACGGGCAACGATGATGACGGCGAGGGACAGGGCTGGCGCCCTGCTATTTCTGGACAAACCACGTCCGCCATGGACCCATCTGCACGCACTGGTGACGGGGCTGCCCGGCGTCGCACGGCGGCCGGCAGCAGAGCCGAAGCCACCTCCGTTGGCTCCATGTCTGTCCCACATACCCCGCTGCCTCCTCGCGCCCACAGCTGAGTTTGGGCGTGTGCCGGGCAGGCTCCCGGGGCCTGAGCTGAGGGACAGAGGGCTCTGTCCGCTGGCGGTTCCGCCTTCACTTCTGAGCAGCCACGTGCCGGTCTGGAAGCGCCATTTGCACCTTCCCCGCCTTGGCTTCTCCGCTTTTCCTCAGTGCCACGTCCGGAGTGACCCAAGTCGGCGGGGAAGGAGGACATGCCAGCAGCACCACGTTGCCCCTAAAGCCGCGTGGTTTACTTCTCACGCCTGCAGTTGCAACTGATCTAAGCTGTTGATATTAGTCATATAAATCACCGAATGCCTTACGAGGGGCACAGAAGGCAACCGAAAACCATAAAGCGCACCTGCTAAGGGGCGCGTCTCGCGAGCAGGTGATTGCCGAAGCTGAGCGATGGGCACGTGAGTGTTCGTTGGATCGGGGGCCAGCGCGCTTTCCTTTAAGGGACCAGGTGGTAAATATTTTCGGCTTCCGGCCACGTGGCCTCCGTTGCCGTCTCCCAGCTCTGTCCTCGTAGCGTGAAAGCATCCAGACAGTGCGTGAGTGAGTGAACGTGGCTGCTGCCTGTAAAACCACACGGACAGGTGACGGCCCAGATTCGGCCCGTGGCTCACATCTGCTGACCCGTGCCCTATTCCGTCTAGTTTAGTAGGGCTTTAAAAATTTCTGCAGTGAGCCGGTCGACGCTTTGTGCCCGACGTTATATGCGGTCGTTTCTGAGTGAGCGAGACCACGGTTCTGATGATCTCATTCCCCACTGCTATGCGCACAGCGAATGGTCACTTAAGGTAATCTCATTTTGGCAAAAGTAAGCATTTTCCATATGAATGAAGCCGAATATCCAGTAATTATCTAAAAACTGTTGGAGACAGTTTTTCTGCAAGCATGGGTAAAAAAAAAGCAGTCTAATTTTGCGTGAATTATTTAGACTGACTGGTAAGACTTTGTGGAGCTGGGAGTCGGCTCTGGCAGAATCCTTCATTTTACTATCCAAAGTCAATAATCCACTAACCCCAGCTGCGCTGCTGCCTCGGGCCGGGCAGGTGTGATTTACGGAGCAGCCACCGTTTGTGACACTCGACAAAGCCAGTCCTCTCTTCTCTGCCTCGATCACTTCTGTTTCCACAGAAATGGACGCCTGCCCAGCAAAAGCGAGCTAACCAAAGTTCCTTAGTGATTATTTGGACTCTCAGTTTCTATGGAAATTGCAGTTAGCAGTCAAGGGTCACCACTGAGATCATGATCTTCACCATCTTCCAGTGGCCCAGCCTGGGGAACTTTACTTGGCCTAATGCTCTGCTCCACAGAGAGTCCCTGCTGAAATGGCTGTTTTGGGTGGTTTTCAATGTTCCTGTCTCTCTCTAACGAGGTGCTAAGAATGAAAAAGACAGCATTGAATCCCAGGGTCGTGACGTCTTCAAGGGCCTTCCAGCTCCATACCTGTGTGTGATACCTGAACACTTCCACAGCATTTGCCACAGGTGCTCATCCAGCTTACCTCAGTACCTCCTGTGTGGGGGACTCACTACCTCTAGAGGCGATCGGCCCCCGAACTCAGAGTCCTGTCTGAGCTGACACCAGTCTTACTGTATTTTCCAACTGGTGGTTCTGTTTCTGGTTCTTGGAGTCTACGAAAGGAAGGTCTAGTTGGGGACTGAGACGGGGGGAGACATTCTTTCAAAGGTGCGTGAGGACACCCCTGCAGGCAGGAAGGGTGCTGGGTCAAGAGCCTACCCTGTGATCCTTTTTGCCTGTTACTCCGGAATTTTAGTACCAGAAACTTTAGTAATAATGATGATAGAGTAGACAAAATAACAGCTAACGTTTTGAGTGCCATCACGTGCCAGGTTCTGTGCCAGCCGCTTTCCTTGTGTGATCGTACTTAATTCTCAAAACAATGTGGTCCATTCGCTGTTGCCCTCATCACTTTACGGGGGAGTTCACTGAGGCGCAGAGAGGTCAGAGAACTTTCTCAGGGTCCCTCGAGTGAGGAAGCCAGCCTCAAACCCTGGATCCTGACTCTAGAACCTTCTTCTCAGCGGTCAGCTTTCCAGCGTGTTCCACTTCAACTTTAACGACTCAGGTGGGTTGTCAGTTGGCTTTGGCGAAGCCATGGCTCTGGGGAGGCCCACCGTCTCTTGACAGGGGTGGCCCATTTGAGTCGGGGCAGATCCGGGGTAAGTGGGTAGCAGGGAACAAAACGACACCCAGAACGTCCTTCCTACCACAATCTGACTATGACTAGTGGCTTCGGAGTCTGTTTTTCTCATCGAGATAACTTTCCTGGGAATGTCCCACTCCACGCATGTTACCAGCTGGATGTCAACTTCACAGTAACTTTTACTGATGACTAGTGCCTCCAAGCATGCTGGCCTGAAATCTTCTCTCAGATTAACTGCCCAGGGTCAGATTAACTGCCCAGTAGGTAAAGGTTCTTCTGAGCTGAGGATGACAAATAGCCTTCACCCTGAAAGGCTTGGGGGTGGCACAGTGAGAGGGAGGTGTCAGAGAAGGAACCCAGGCCCTCGGCCCATTTTCTTACCCTCAAAGCCTTCGCGTGGTATCTGACCGTACTCGTTCAAGGTGTCGCAGTTCGTAAAATACAGTTTCCGCCCTGTGAATTTCCTCCAAGAAACCTATCCAAGTTAGCATCATGGGACTGCAGAGATACATCACCTGTGATTTCTGCCTTGGAAGGCCAGAGAACAACAGGAAAAATAAATGGATGCACGAATCACGAGAATGCAAGGCAGGACGTGTAGTGGGGGGTCCGAGGAGGGAGTGGTCGTCTCCTCTCACTGGGACTCAAGGCTTCACCAGGAAGGTGGCGTTTTAATGCAGAGGTTGCGAACTGGAGGCCACCCTCTGAATCTAGCCCACGGATGTGTGGGAAGGTACGGGGTGCAGCCTGCATGAGGCCGCACATCAGACAGACGTGGGAATCATATGGAAAAACGCTTCGTTCCGGGCTGCTTGCGACAGAGACTGAGCAGCAGCCGAGAGATTGAATTGGGAAGGTGGGCCGTGATCAGATTATGGAGCGTTTGCCAGGAGAGCGGAACTCCCCTCGTCGAGTGTGTGCCGTAAAGGCTGGCGTTGTCCCGTGGCTCTCCACCCTTCTCTCCAAGGGAGCACTTCAGAAGGATGGAGGCGAAATGAGCGAAAGACTCGTCTCGTCCCTGCTCGTTTGGCGATGGCATCGTGCGCCAAGAAGGGTCATCATTATGGGACTGGAAAAACCCCAAGGGAATTAGCAGATGCCATATTTTTGCGACTAAACCAAGAAGCAAGCACGTCGCACATCATATGTTATTGGAATGAAACGCATTCTGTGTTGGTTTCATTTTTCACACAACACACAGAGACTCCCGAAGGAGCCAGCGCGGACCCAGCTCCCCTGGGGCCAGTCACACCTGTCGCCCTCCCTCCCGCTCTCCCCACCAGCCGGTCTCTGCGTTGCTCTGAGTCTTCCAGGTTGGAAGAACGCCGCCTTTGGTCTTACTTTATTTTCATTTAATATGCCAATTATGGGTCTTGCCGATCTGCTCATGGGCTGTTTTCCAGAAGGCCTGTCTCATGTTATGTAGATTAAATCAATTATGCTGATTTGGTTCCACTGGCGGCACATGTGGGACAGTTATCACCCAGGTTCGTGCTGCTCATTCCTGATTCGACTCTGCGGCTTGTCCCGTAAGCAGCTCTCTTCTCCTCACACCCATCTCTGTCGGGCCCCAGACCCCGCCGTTCTGCTCTCTCCGCCCGAGGAACGGCAAAGTCAGCGCGGCCTCTCCAGAGTCAGTACAGAACTGTTCGAATGCACAGCTCCACTGGCTGCGTCTTGGCGCCACAGAACCCTAGCTGGCTGGTGCAGAACGTGATGAAACTATGGAACCACCAGCCAGGAGACATGGCCATTGGCCTGGCTTTGCCCGTGACTTTCTGTGGCGGACACCTGGCTCGCCCTCCCGGCGCTCATCCTCTGTGCTCACGACCGCGTCCAGTTTTTCTCAGCCTTGAGATTTGGGTGGACTGATCCTACCTCCAGCTCTCGGGCTGGTTCCAGTTTGCTTGCAGCCAGCTGCATACGCCATTCCAGTGGCCACGATGATGGGTTCAGAGATGCGCCGCACACCAAGCCAGGTGACTCGGGGCCAACAACAACTTCTGGAGGTTGAATAATGGAGAAATGGAGCCTAGTGAGGATGTTTGTAGTTCTGGGATGCCTTAGGATCGCTTCGTAACATCATAGGAGAACTAGAGAGAGAGAGAGACACACACACACAGACACAGAGAGACACAGAGAGACAACCAGTGGGCTCCCACATCAAGTCTTAGCTAAAGCCAGATAGACCACCAGACTGTTCAGCATCATGAACCAACAGATTCTCCTTTCGTTAAGCCAGCGGGGTTGAGATTTCTATTTCTGGCAACCAAAAGCATCTGAACTGCTGTGTGGTGTTTGGGGATAAGTTACTTTTCCTGTCTGAACCTCAGTTTCTTCATCGGCCACATGAGGAGCTGGCATGACTAAAGTCCATTCATTCAGACTCTGAGACCGAGACTCTCACGTGTTGCTCGCAATTCTTTATAACGCGCCTGGCCGTTTTCCCTGCCGAGGAAGAAAGGCAGGGTGAGTGTCGACGTTCCCGGGGCGCCGTGGCTGGTGGCAGGGGTGGGTCACGGAAGGCCACGCCGGTGGAAGTGTTTGTTCTCAGTCGGGGCTGCAGAGTGAGGGACAGCGAACCATGTGTGTGCTCCCCAAGCAGCGGCCACGGCCAGTTATAAATGGGAAATTTAGGTCTTCGGGTCATAATTGCAGAAGGAAGCCCCTGTCCACCTGGGCTCCACGTGCCCGCACCTCTCCGCACCTGCCGCCGTGAAGCAGATCCTCCCCTTTTCATCGAAGGCGCCTTCCGTTTCTACTGCGACCGAAAATTCCTTGAGGGTAAAGGTGGCGTCCTAATCTGCTCGGTGCCTCCAGCGTGTCTGGCACAGCGCTCCAACAGGAGCTGAATTTCAGCTCCCAAGCCGAGTGAAGTCTCAGAGCTGGGGGAGGGCGCAGCAAGCTTTGACGACGAAAAAGTGCCGGGCTGACTGGAGCGGGGACTCAGGTCGGAGAGGGAGGAAGCAGAGCTACAAAGTTACGTCTGGAGTGAGTCTCAAATGCCAAGATGAGGTGCTGGGGCCGCAAGGCACCTTTACGGAGGGCGCTAAGTAATGAGGTTGTCCAAGGGCACAGCTGTGCAGCCTCTTAACTGTCCGGGCCACTGACGGGTCGTTTGGCAGCGGGATTTGTGTGCGCGGGAGGTAGAGTACGCTCTGGAGACAGCTTGGGGGGGTTCTGGCTTTAGCTTTTTCCCTTGGCAAACTTCCAAGAATAATCAGTTATATATTTAGGCTCATTCCCCACAGGTGCGGACAGTCACGGTGCTGGTAAAAAGGATAATTCCTGGTGGGGCGGTGGCATGTTCCGACCGTTATTGGCGGGGGGGGGGGGGGGGGTGCCCAGAACGAGCCAAGCCCGGCACTGGTTTGCTCCCCACAACACACACACACACACACACCCCGCCCCCCCATGTCCCTTTACCCAAACCCTCCGAGGCCTGGAGACTGAAGGGGCTCTGAGCTACTCTTTCAACTCGACGTAGCCAGCACATCCAGAAACACTTTCCTGTTCTCCCTCCGCCTTAACCTTCTTCCTGACTCGCTGCGTGTCTGCTCCCCCTGCCCCCGCCCCCCATAAGGCACCAACATCTTCTCCGTCCCCCAGGCCTGAAACCGATGTCGTCTTAGTCTCTCTCGCTGGCGCTGTCCCCTCCAGCTATGCCGACTCTTCATACAGTGCACGGTCACAGCTCTTTCTCTTTCAGACTGTCCCTCCACTCGTCACAGGCTGCTCTGCCTCTCCCGGCACCCGTCCCTGGCCAGGGGCCCACGTGCACTAGATACTCAGTAATGCCCGTTGGATGAATTCAGGCCCGGGTATGTAACCGTGTAAGGGAATCCGGACTCGCTCGCCCTCGTCAGATGTGGGGTGGCCGCCTGCTCCAGTCTTGGTGAAGTGTGCTGTGTGTATCGATGGTTGCCCGCGGGACGACTTCAGGTGGCACCTCGGGTGAACACGTTTTTAAAAAATTATAAATTGAATTTAATGTGTCCAAAAAATATGACTACATCTTAGACCTATGCTTCTGTGAATCTCATTGCTTCTGAGGAGATTAAATAAAAAGCAGTGAGTCAGTTTGAAACTAACGAGTCAATAATCCTACAGGGCGCGCATGAACGCGGTAAGACCCAGTGGTCAACGGCTGAGAAAACGGGGCTCGTCTTGGCCATTTCCTGGGGCAACATTATAGACCGATGTTCTCAACAGCATTTGGAGAACCGTTATTTTCCCGTGAATCATTCTGTTTTCCAGTCTTTACTAGAAGAAGGGACGGGGTGAGCCGGGGACGGGAAATAAATACATCCCCACTGTATCTCCACCTGTCTCCCGAGATGCCGTCTTCGGTTCTGCTCTGAGTGAGGGGGGACGAGCCAGTCTCACAGGGAACATCAGCTGGTCCCTTTCACAGCCAAACTCATCAGCATTTCTGGTGATTGTGCATTGTGGTTTCTGCAAACAGGCGACAGACATTCCGCAGGCCACTCTATCGGGACGATCGTAAGATACATGTTAAAAAGATGGGTCTTTGGTTTTCTTCCAAGTCAAAGACATAAGTCCTCTTTTAGAAGTGTTATTGCTGCCTAGAGCTGACCTCGCAGCGGGGCTGGGTGGGGTGGCAGGGGGAGGAGGGGCCAGAGGAAGCAGGTGGTCATGGCAGCGTTTTTTGTGTTACAGAAAGATTCTTCGCCTTCCGAAAGCATTAATCACAGGGTTCCTTTAAACAGAAAGTTTCATGCATTTTAAAAGAGGATTTGATTTACAAGAAACTTTTCAGGACCGCAGCTGCTGGGCAAAGCAGGCTCTTTACACTGACTGGAAATCGTTTAATAAGTCAGGAGTGTGGCGTGTCGGGGGGAGTGGTAAAACTCCTTTAGTTTCTAATTGACGAGCGATATCGACTCGCGCAGCCAGGGGCCGAGGGCCTGGGCCTGGGCCAGCGTGTTCCGTAGTGAATACGTGTGAACGTGCTGGGCGCTTGGGTATCGATTCATTTTGTGCCGGTTCTGCTTTTGCTGTGAGGGCTTTGTACTTTTCGGCTTTAGACCCAAGCCGGCTTTCACAGAGGCCTGTGTCAGACGTGCCGAGTTGGATAGCATGCATTATCTTCTCCATGACCCCCGGGGGAAGTGTCGGGGGGCTGTCCTGTATGTCACTGCAAGGAAGAGAGTGGCGGGGTGGGGGGGCCGCCTGGAGACAGATGCCGTCTTTGCCTTGGAAACAAACCTCAGGGTTTCTTTTAAGCCTCTTCCCCCTCTCCCGTCCAGACTCCTAATCATTATGCCCCCCACCCAGTTGTCCCACTGCATCGAGTTCCTATTGCCACCTCTGTCTTGTGGAAATCCCACAGAGCCCTGGGACCCTAAGTGGTCCCCGCCTTCCTGCTCCCTGACACAGTGGCACATCAGCGGAGTGTCGGGCGTCAGGCTGAGTAGCTGCAAAGCTCAGTCTCAGAGGGACCTGAGCTGACCGCTGTCAGCGCCTTCGTTTCATAGGCCGTGTCTGACGGGTGCTTAGGGAATCAGTATGTAAGCATAGGACTCGAGAGAATGATAGGACCTCTGAGACGTATCCAACCCAGGCTTTTGACCATTGACGTTCTGCTGTATTTGCTTGTTCGTACCTCTGTCCATCTCTTACCCCCCTGTCCATCCATCAGTCCACTGAGGACTGATAGATTTCAAGTAAGCATCCCCTGTTGTGCTTTTAAATGATTATCGTTTGTATTCCTCGTTCTGACATGGGTTGGATAATTGCACTGTTGACTCATGAAGTTGTGAGGCTCAAAGCAGATAAGGAATATTCGAAAAGTTAAAAGCAGTCTTCAGATATGCTTATCTGATAAATATGACAGGCACAGCTGTGTGTCAGGTCTCGGGGACACAAGATCAATCACTGTCCTTCACTGGAGGAATTGGGGGCTTCATTATGGAGACAGGTTGAGGCTTCACTTTACTGTGCCCATGTCTGCGATTTTAACATGGTCTCGGGGTCACGAGCGGTCATCTTTGGAACAGGCACATACGCAGACGCTCGGAAAGGTTCATCTGCTTCTTGCTTCCCCCTCTTCCTGCCTCCGAGGTGTTTAATCTGCAGCTGTGCTGTAAATACATAGATGCTCTAAGAGCTCGACTGTGCTCAGACACACAAGCTCGGGTTAATGTGAGAGCAGCGAGCGTGCCATGCGGCAGCCTGGAAGGAGTCAACGATTGCAGGGTGACAGGGGCAGAATGAGCTCCCCCAGCTCCGAGTCCCCAGATGCCTTGCGTACTTGTAGCACCAGTGTCGGGGCGGTGGGGGGAAAATTCCCCTTTGCCCGTGTGAGTCAGGGCTGAGGAGCAAAGCCGGTTGGTGGACGGAGGGGCAGAGAAAGCCTCGTGCTGGGCTGATGGTTTCCATGGCAACTTGGGTGTCTGGTGGCGCTAATAACCCTGTTTTTCAGAGCTCAGCTACCCTCCTTTGGTGGGGAGAGAAGGTCTGAGCTTGGCTCCTTTTGAAATTTTTATGAATTTCCCAGGCGATGTGTCACGAGTCCCTGTTACATAACTCGGCAGGGCTGACTCGATGGGCCAAATGAGGCCTGGCAGCAGCGAGGGCCTCAGGCAGCCTGTGATGTTCCCTGTGGGACGCAGAGCGGCTTGTTGCAGTCAGTTCCCTCCTAGCAGATGCGAACATGGACTCCTGTACACCCCAAGGTCGGGCGTGCCGTGACGCCCCCCATCTCCCCAGCCACGCCTTTTCCCTGGCACGGAACTCACGGCTGCCGGATGCCCGGTGGTGCCCGGCGGTGCCCAGTGCCGGCGTACGGTCGAGTCGGGCAGGCCACGTCCTCATTCCATCTCGGACCCCGCAGCTGGCTCGTTCTCTCCCTGTGCCGCGGTCTCCCCGTCTTTAAAGTCATGGGGACGGTGACAGGGGGAAGAAGCCGGTGCCCAGCGGAGCACACGTGCCCGCGTTCTTCCTGCTGCAGGGGAGTCCGCGGCGGGCCGGGGCGTGCCTGGGGCTGGGGGTGGGGGCTGACTGCCCCCCAGAGGTGGCTGAGGCTGATGCAGGAAGATGAGCTAATGACCCTGTGACCGGAAATAGCTCCAGCT
>NW_011889009.1:1276946-1278361 GCF_000151845.1 Pteropus vampyrus
AGCAGCGGCCGGTGCTTTTGGAGAGGAGGCGGGTGTCTTCCCACAGCGCGGGAGGTGGCGCTTGCCCCATCCTGGCGCTTGCACTCGATGTGGACTGTCTTCCAGAAATGGTCACCATGGAGGCCCTAATATTTGTTTGAATTCCTTACATTCTGATTCTTCTGATTCATTTAAGACCAGAGTATAGATTATGCAATGCGCCGAAATAAATCGCAGAGGGACAGAGGATTTGTAGAGAAAATTCAGAGTATCGAGAAAAGCTGAGAGAGTCCTCTGGGCAGGGTTCTTGAGAGACACCCCAGTTGCACAAGACCGTCTACACTTCCTGGGGGATAAGCTCAGAAACGCGACAAATAGTCCCTGAGCTGATACTTTGTGCAGTAGCTTGCAGAGAATGTGATTGCCTACCTAGAAAATTCCAGAGAATAAGCCAAATAACCATGAATTCTCACAAGTGTTTAGTAGTATGCGCAAAGAAAATTGCAAAAGGTAGGAGTTATCCTATGGATCAGTAATAACCAATTAGAAAACACAGAGGGGCAAGGATCCCATTCACAGTGGCAAAAGCGGACCTGATAAGATGTGTAAGACGCGTAAGACCTGCGTGAAAGAAACCCTACAGGTTACCGATGAACAGGAAAGGAGGTCTAAACAAACGGAGAAGCATAACGTGTCCTTAGGAGATCTAATATTCCTTCCAAGTGAACTAAAAACTCTCAATTACAATCACAGTTGGAAACTTAAAACTGTTTAAGTTTGTTGCATATGTGTAATAGAAAAATGTCCAAAACTAAGCAAAAAACGAGAAATGGCTTGCCATGTAAGATAGCCTAATTGACGTTGTAAGCCATCTTTAACGAATGCCGATAAAAACAGTACAATCAAAACCGGTGGGAGCTGACCGATATGATACTCAGAGGGAAATATGCAGCTTTAAGTACAGATGCTGGAAGCTGAGAAATATTAAAAATTAATGAACTCGTCTTCAACATAAGAAGCTAAAATCAAAGAAAGCAAAAAGTCTAAATTTAATGCAAATTTATTTCTGTTAATGAAATAGAAAATAAACTAATGAAACTTGATTAATAAAATCACATTGACTAGAGGTTTAAAAAATACCCGAGAAGACCAATAATCACGCAAGAAATTGAAAAGGCAATCAAAGATTGTAACCCTAAAAGTATGTGAAATCCAGTTAATTTAGCGAGTTCTGCTAAACCATTAAAGAATAGATATTTTCCATTATCCATTTTTAAGTGTCCACGATGACCGTTATCCACGGTATATATACACTTTCAGGATCGTGGGAAATGACGTAAAGCGTTCTAACTTATCGTATGAATTTGTCATAGTATTACTAAAGCATTCCACGTGATGTTATATAATACTACAAAAAACGAAAGGCGTAAGTCAGT